>NW_027310762.1:0-48189 GCF_047496795.1 Chiloscyllium punctatum | reverse complement strand
GTCTGCCCCGCTGGCAAGGGGTAATAACAATCCATTATAGTGAACAAGATCCAACCGTTAATTACAAAGCTTTCGATAGTACCTGGGAATGTTATCACTTGGTGTCCTGTTCGCACAGATTCACCGATGCTAAGGTAAATGTTCTTAATTGCCTGACAGCATTCTGTTATCACTTGCTGAGCCCAGATGTCCCTATCTTCTGCATTCCTTGAGATTCCCCCGTTTTTCGGAACCTTCCTGCGTGTCTATTTTCTAGTGCAGTAAATGTGTTCTATAATTCAGTATTACATTTTAGTCTAAATGTTTAAAGACAAGTTTTCAGGCTGGACACTTTCTCAGAACAGCACATGGTCAGGGGCTGGGCGCAAGTGAGAAATTCGTTTACAAAATGGTCTGTAAAAATAATCGTAAAGAACTAAACAGGTCAAAACTACACCCATTGTTAAAGACTGAGGAAGCTAGCTATTAAACAAAGTTATTATCAGGGTGCCCAGAGGTGAACCAGAGCACTATTAGCTGTTTTAATTCCATAGTGATAGAGATGCATAGCACCAAAACAGACCTTTCCGTCCAACTCATCCATGCCAACCATATATCCTAACTTAATCTATTTCCATTTGCCAGCACTTGCCCCATATCCCTGTAAACGCTTCCTCTTCATATATCTATTTAGATGCCTTTTATATGTTTTAATTGTACCAGCCTCCACCACTTCCTCTGGCAGCTCATTCCACTCAATACATGAAAGAGTTGCCCTTAAGGTCCCTTTGATTATTTCCACTTTCACCCTAAACCAATGCCCTCCACTGGACACCTCCACTCCAGGGAATACACTTGTCCATTTACCCTATCCATGCCCCTCATGAATTTAAAAATCTCTCTAAAATCACCGCTCAGCCTATGGCACTCAAGGAAAAACAGCCCCCAACTTTTATTGACCTGTCGCTCAATTCCTCCAACACTGGCAACATCCTTGTAATTTTTTCTGTAATCTTTCAGCAACCTTCTGAAAGGAGGGAAGCCAGAATTGCACATAATATTCCAAAAGTGGCTGAACCAATGTCCTTTATAGCAGCAACATGACCTCGCAACTCCGATATTCAATGCTCTGACCAATAAGGGAAAATAGACAGAACACCTTCTTCACTATCCTATCTACCTGCGACTCGACTTGCAAAGAGCTGTGAACCTGCACTCCAAGGTCTCTTTGTTCTGCAAGACTCTCCTGGAACTTACCATTAAGTGTATAAGTACTGCCCTGATTTGCCTTTCCAAAATACAGCACGTCACATTTATCTAAATTAAAACACATCTGATCAATATCCCATTATACTCTGAGGTAACCTTCTTTGCTGTCCACAATACCTTCAATTTTAGATCACCTGTAAACTCATTAACTCATCCTCTTATGTTGGCATTCAAATCATTCAAATGAATTGCAAAACAAATCCCTAACAAAGCATCCATTTGACTGGTTCTGTGTAAATCCTACCCTATGACTCTCTACCAGAGAAGGCTGCCCAGAAGTCTGGGCTGAACCTTGCCCCCGACAAAGGTAGCGGCCGCGCATGTGTCCAGTGAATCGTTGCCGCCCATAAAGATAACGGCACTCACTCAGGCCTGCAGCCACGCTGAGGCGATTACCCGTTTATTACAAACACTGCACTGGGACGTTCAAATTTGCGTTTTCTGACATGCACAATATGTTTGTAAAACCTCTCCCCTCATAGCAACACAGTTTTTATCCCGTTTCCTGCTGTTTATTTCTTCCTTTCCATACCATTTCGCTGCATATATTCCCGAGCATTGATTAGAGCGAATCTGTTCCACAAGTGATGATGATCACGTGGTTTATTCTAGTTCCGCCCATCATACACTCTGATTGGTTGGAGGAGCAACCTCCCCACCAGGTCCTCCAGCTCCGCCCACTGTCCTTTCAATGGTCCGCGCTGACATCAATCACCCGGAGCAATTGTTGGCTGGAGCGTGTGCAGTGCTTCCTGCATTTGCTGATATTCATCATTACAAGAATAAGGGTCAAAATCTATCTACTCATGATAGGTCAACCTGTTCATCCTCGAAGCAGCTAAGTGAACCTCCAATGCCGGTTTATCCTTTCTTAAATATGGGAGCTTACATTGTATATAGTACTCCAAGCGAGGACTCAGCAACAGCCGGTGTGGGAAACCAATCCTCAGTCTATTCTAATACATTACCCACAATACAGTGAGGTCCTATCTTATGCAATTAACATTTATGTAGCACCTTATCAAACGCATTTCTGCAATCCATACACAGAACTCCATTGGATTTCCATTTAACAGCCCTACTTGTTATCTCCTCAACAAACTCTGGCAAATTTGTCGCATATGGCTTCACTTTCACAAAACGTAGTATACCATGTTAATGATAAGCTTTTTTAAATATCCTGTTATTTCTTCCTTTAATAATCGACTCTGCCGTTTTACCAAAACAGATATTAAACAAACTAGACTGTCGTTTCCTGAATTCTGTCTCCCTTCCCTTCTTGAACAGGCGCATCAATCCACTGGATGCTCCCTGTTTCCACTGATTCTGGAATGTTTCAATTGATGCCTCCAATATCTCTTCAGCCAGTTACCCTAATAACGCTTGATCCAGGCCATTTGGTCCTGTCTGCCTTTAGCCCTATTTGTTTGTCATTACTTTGTCCCTTGTGATAAAGACAGTTATAGCATTTTTCCACCCAAGATTACCTTGCTTATTTACCATCTTTCGAATGATAACGGTATCCTCTTCCATGAAGACCAATGTAAAATATCGGTTTAAATTTTCTGCCGTTTCCCTGTACCCATTATCAATTTCTGAATCAGATCTTCGAAGGGGTCGATGCTCACTTTAGCTACTCAATTTTTATATACCCATAGAAACTTTTGCTGTTCATGTTTAGTTTTTGTCAATTTATTTTCATGATCAACTCTCTTCCTTTTAAGTCATCTGCTGCTGTGTCAATCTTTGCCTGTGAATACTGTCCTTTACTGACTTTGGTATCTGCGAGTGGTTCACCTTTTTTCTTAGAGTTCACCTTCTCACCCCAAGTTACATTTTTCTAAGCGTTACGAAACAAATCATATCAGTGACTGAGCATGTGATTTTTTAAACACTGGATGCTTCGATGTTCACATTATCTTTTCCTTTTTCAAAGAAGAGCTGATTCAATAATATTTTCCAAAAATTAATTTGAAAAGTTTCAAAAATAAGTTATTTGCCTTACTGTGAGATCAGTAGTCTTGCCAAATAGCTATTTCGATCAGGTGGCAGAGTTGTGATGGGTTGAATAAGGGCCTCTGATTTTGAAAGCAAAATGTGATCCAAGTTGTCATCTCATCTGTGCTGTACTAATTCTTTCTGATTGAGATGATGGCAAGTGCACAGGTTGCAGCAGCTCCTGTGAAAGTGACCGTGCTGTTGGACCAACAGAGGCAGCAGCATTCAGTTTCATGAAACAATTGCGAACCAGCGCTGAACTTGAGAGGTAATATTTTTCCACTGCCCCAGTCTGATCAGTAATATTAAACTTCACGGTTTAATAAACTGAGGTTTGTCGGTCATTGCACGTTTTTGGATGGTTTTGTTGTCATCTGTGATCAGGAAAAGCTGGGTGAATGCACTCAATCTTTTAAGAAAAAAGGGGGAGGCTCAGTGGTTAGCACTGCTACTGCACCGCACAATGGTCCCAGCTTCAATTCGAGGCTTGGGCGACTTTCTGTGTCTAGACCGCACCTTCTCTCGTGTCTGCGTGGGTTTCCTGTAGGCTCTGGTTTCCTCCCACAATCTAAAGATGTGCAGGTTAGGTGAATTAGTCGAGCTAAATTGCCCAGAGCATTTACTGATACACAGTTCAGGTGCATTAACCAACAGTAATTGTTGGAGAACAGGTTTGCTTGGGATACTGTTAAGAGGGTTTGTGTGGATTTGTTGGGCTGAAGGGTCTGTTTCCACAATGTAGTGAAGCTAATCAACATATTGGAGTTTTGCTTTTAGAAAGACATACTGTTGGAAAGATTTGTTTAAGAGAATATTCCAGTCAAAGCTTTGGAAGGCTAATTTCCACTCACGTGTGAAGTAGTACATTGTTGACAAAGGAATAAAGAGACTACTATCTCTTTGGAAATTTGTAATTAAATAGGGCAGAGGGATCTAGAGATAGAAATGAATCACTCATAAATGGCGCCAGTTTGTAAGGTTATAATGAAAAGTAAAGCATGGGTTTATTTCTGGGATTACAGAATGAAATGTGTTAGATATGTGTCGAACCATGAATTGATCACCTTGAAGCACTGCAAACAGTTCTGATCTTCGCACTGTAATATTGAAGAAGAGGCAGTCGGGAATAGATTACGAATATTTACTGGAATGATATCAAACTGAATTTGAATCCATCAAGCAAGATTGGACAGACTTGTCTCGTTGAAAACGAGTGACATGGTAGAGGCCATTAAAGACATAAAAAAGGTCTTTCTGCTTGTGAATGTCAGAACCCGCTGAATTTGTTGATATAATTGTAGTCACTATTGAATCCAACAGGGAATTTGCAGAGGGGACGTGTCAAAGTCTTTACCCAGAAAGGGGTTAGAATGTAAAACTTACATCATTAGGAACAATTGAAGCAAATAACAAATGAATTCAATGTGGAGCTTTGAATGCAGGAGATTGAAGAAAACTGTGCTTGAGAGGTACAGAAGGAGACACATGCAAATCACACATACTGAGAACCTGTTCCTGAGTTCTGAAACTATGCATCTGTGTTGATTCTTGACATTTCTATAGCGGCAGTGGCGGCAATAGTAACCAAGACAGCCCATCCTCACCATTCTCAGAGAAAAACAGGAACTCCCATCATGTTCCACTGAATAGGTGGTTCAAACAGCAGCCGACGACTCGAGCCACAGTGACAGTGTGCGTTCATAACCTGGCGAGAAAGGTGATTTCTTTAACCTCCCACTCTCTCGACAGCCCCATCTCACTAATTCGCCCACAGTCTCTCTTCCGCGCTCGACGCCCCCTCTCTCACGTTCACCCCTCTTTCTCCCACACTTGCCGACTCTCTCTCTGCCTCTCTCTCTCACGCCATTTCTCTTCATCTCTACCTCCCGCCCATTCTCTCTTGCTCATCCCCTCTCTCCCTTTCTCTCTCTCTCGCTTGTCTCATCTCTCTCTCTTGTGCACCCCCTCCCTCTCGCTGCCCTCCTCTCTCTCTCCCCACGCCCTTCTATCGATCTCTCTCCGTGCTCTCTTTCTCTCTCATGTCCCGCTTTCTCTCTCTCCCCCCTCTTGCCTCCTCTCTCTTTCTCTCTCTGTCTCTCAAATCCTCTCCATATCTTATTCGCTCCCCCTGTCTCTCTCTGTCTCAGTCTCGCTTTCACTCTCGCTCTCGCTCTCTCGCACACTCTCCTGCTCTATCTCGCTCTCGCCCCCCTCTGTTTCTCACTCTTGCCCTCTTTGTCGCACTATCTATCAATGCTATCTCGCTCTTGCCTTCTCCCTCGTCACATCTATTTGTCTCTTGTACTCTCTTTTTCACTCTCGCCTTTCTTCTCAATCTCGCCCTCACTCTCTCTGTCATCCTGTCTCTCTCTCGCTACCTTTTTCCCGCCCTCTCTCTCCCCCTCCCACCTTATCTCTACCTCTCTCTCTCTGTCTTGCTCTCACTATCTTTCTCGCTCTCACTCTTACTCTTCCTCTTTCTTTGTATGTCTCTTGCCTCCACACTTTCTTGCACCCCCACTCTTGAACACTGTCTCAAGGCTGTTGTCACTCTCTTGTGCACCCTTTCTCCCTCTCTCCCTCTCTCACTTCCTCGCCTCCTCGCGCTCTCCCTTTCTCAACTCCCCTTCTCTTTCTCACTCGAACCCCTCTCTCTTACACTTGCCTAATCTCTCTGTCTCTGTCTCTCTCAACGTTTCTCTCCATCTCTCTCTCTCCCTTTCTCTCTTTCTCTCTCTCGCTTGACCCTGTCGTCTCACTTGTCTCATCTGTCTCTGTCGCTCACCCCCTCTATCGTGCGCTCGCCTACATCTTCTCTCTCTATCGCCATCCCCTCTCGCTATTTTTATCCCCGTGCCACTTTCTCTCTCACGTCCCGCTATGTCTCTCTCTTGCCTTCCCTCTGTGTCTCACAACATCTCTCTATCACTTTTCGCCTCTTTCTCTCTCGCTCTCAGTCTCTGTACACTCTGTCACAGACTCTTCTGCTCTTTCTCGCACTCGCCCTCTCTCTCGTTCTCTCTCTCTCACTGTCCCACACGCTCTCTCTCCCTTGCCTCACCCACTCTCTCTCACCCCCTTTCACTCACTCCCATTCTCTATCCTCCTCTCTCGCTCGCTCTATCTGTCTCTCACTCACACCACGCTCTCCTCTTACTCACACTTACCTTTCTCTCGCTCTCTCGCCCCTCGCTCACCACTTACTCTCTGTCTTTCACTCTCTCTCGCTTGCATTCTCTCTCTCTCTCACACCCTCCCTCTCTCTCATGCACACACCCTTTCTCTTCCTCTCCTTCTTTCTGACCTTGTCTCTCCCTCTCGCCCACCCCGGCTCTCTCCCTCTCTTTCTTGCGCCCCCTCTTTCACACAACTCATCTCTCTCTGTCGTTGCCAGCTCTCTCTCTTTTCGTTCACCCCTGCTCTCTCTCTGTCTCTCACCACATCCCCCTTGCCTTCTCTCTCTGTCTTGCTCGTTCGATCCTCTCTCGTTTGTCCTCCTCCCTCTCCCTCGCTCACTCGATTGCTCTCCCTCTCTCGGTCGCACCCTTTCTCTCCCTCTTGTTTGGCCCCAATCTCTGCTCTCCCGTGCTCTCTCTCTCAATCCCCTCTCTTGTTCTGTTGCCTACTGTCTTATCCCCTCACTCTCTACCTCTCAGTCCTTCTCTCTGTCTCTTGCACACCCTCTCTCTCTGAGTATCCTGACCCCTTTCTTCCTCTTCAGCCCACTCTTGCCCTCTATCTCTCTCGCCCCCACTCTCTTGCACCCTGTCTCTGTCTCTCTTCTTTCTGTCGCTCTCTCTCACCCTTCATTCTCTCTCTCTCTCTCTCTCTCTCTCGTCCCTCCTAACTTTTCCACACTCGCGCCCCCGTCTCTCTCACCCCCTCTCTCACTCCCCTGTCTAGCTGTCTCCTTCGAACCCTCTCTTCATCCCTATCCCCCTCTCACCCTCTCACTCTCTCGCTCTGTCTCTCTCATCCCTCCTCTGTTTATCTATCTCTCTTGCCCTCGTTCTTTCTCGCCCCCTCTCTCTCACCCTCTCGCTCTCATGCACTCTGTCTGCCTTTCGTCCCTCCTTTCTTTATCTCTCTCTCTCGCCCTCTCTATATCTCTGTCAATCTCTCTTCCCCTCACCCCCTCATTCTCTTTCTCTCGCTCTCGCACCCTCTTTCATTGTCTTTCTGTCTCTCCCTTCTCTGTCACTCTCTCGTCCCTCTCTTCCCTACTAGCACCTCTCACGCTCTCTCTCGCCCTCCCTCCTTTTCTCACTCTCTGTTGAACACTTCTCTCTGTCTCGCTCACTCCCCCGACCTCTCTCGTCTGCAATCTTTCTCTCCCTCCCGTCTCTCCCTCTTTCTCTCTATATTCCTTACTCTCTCGCTTGCCCCCTCTCTCTCATCGTCCTCTCTCAATTGCCACCCCCCTTTTCGATGCGCCCTCTCCCATGCTCACCCCATTCCCTCTCTCTCACTCGCCCCCTTCCCCTTTTATCGCTCGTGCCCACTCTCTCAATCTCTCTTTCGGCTTCTCTGTCTCTCTCAAGCTTGCTCGCTCTCACTCTCAAACCCCCCCCGCCCTCTTTCTCATTCTCTCGCGCAATCTCTCTTTCGGCCGCGCTCTCTCTCTCACTTGCCCCTTTCTCTCTAACTCGCCCTGCTCTCTTGCTCGCTCCTCGCTATCTCTTGCGTGCTCATACTTACTCTTGCCTACTCTCTCTCGGTCTCTCCATTCCCTCTTTTTCACTAGAATCCCCTCTTTCTCTCTCTCCCTCTCACGCCCAGTCTTTGTCATGCTCTCTCTCTCTCCCTCTCGCCCCCTTCGTCTCTCTCGCTCGACACTCCTCTGTCCCTCGCCAACTCTGTCTCTCACATCCCACTCTTTCTCTTGCCCACTGTCTCTCTCTCTCTCGCTCGACTCCTTCTCGCTTGCTAACTCCGTCTCTCTCGCTCTGCTCTCTCTTGCAGCCACTCTTTCTCTCATCCACACTCGCTGTCTCGGTCACCGCATTCTCTCCCTGTCGCTCGACCACCTCTCTCGCTCTGCAAATCTCTCTCTTGCTCAGTCCATCTCACTCTTTCTCTCACGTGTCCAACTTTCTCTCGTTCCGTTCTCGGTCTCATGCCTCTTCTCACTCTCTCTTGCCCTCTCTCTTTATTGCACCCGCTCATTCTCTCCAACTCTCTTTCTTTTTCACTCCTTTCCCTCTCTCTCGCTCGACTCCTCTCTTTCACTCGCCAATTCTTTCTCTCTGTCTTGCTCGCCACATCTCTCTACCTTTCTCTCGCTTGCCTTCTCTCTCTCTCTCCCTCGCAAGCGCTCTCTCACATACATCCTCGAGAACTCTAGCTCACCCTTTCTCCCTTTCCCACTTGCCCCCCTCACTTTTGCCCGGTCTCTCTCATACCCACTCTTGCACACTTTCTCTCTCGTCCCTCTCTCCTGTCTCCACTCTCTCTGTCTCACGCCAACATTTTCTCGCTCTCTCCCTCACAGTCTCTCTCGTCCCACTCACTCTCTCTCAAAACAATCTCTGTCTCTCTCGCGCTCTATGTCTTACGCACCCTTCTCTCTCTCTCTCTCCCCGCTCTCTTGGACTGTCGTCACTCTCATCTCTCTCTTTCTCTCATTGTCTCGCACTCACTCGCTCTCACACACTTTCTCTCTCTTGCTTTCTCGTGACCACTCTCTCCCACTCTCTCTCTCTCTCAACCCTCCCTCTTGCTCACACTCTTTCTTGCCACTTTTCTCTCTCACCATATCCTCTTTCTCACTTTCTCCCTCTCTCTCTCGCCCCCAACTCTCTCTCTTTAGCCTCCCCTCTTACTTCACATCACTTGTCTCTATCTTTTGCCGTCTCCTCGCTCTCCCTCGCTCCACTGCTCTCTCACTCCATCCTTCTCTCTCACCCTCTCTTTCTTGCACCCTCTCACTCTCTCTCTTGCTCACTCTTCTCTCTTTCTATCCCTCCCGCACGCCCCCTCTCTCACGTCCCCAACTCTTTCTCTGCATCTTTCGCGCCCTTATCTTTTTATCTTCCATCTCGCCCCTCTCTCTCACTCTCTCACCCCCACTCTCCCTCTCAAACTTTCCCTCCCTTGTCCACTCACGCCCCCTATCTCTCGCTCTCTCTCTCACCCCCTCTCACTCGCCCACTATCTCTCTCCCTTACCAACTTTCTCTCGCTCCATCTCTCTCTTGCACCCTAACTGTCTCTCTTGCGTGCCCCCTCTTTCTTCCTCTCACTCGTCTCTCTCTCGCTCGCATTCCCCCTTTCTCTCTCACACTTCACCTATCTCTCTCGCTTGCCCCCTGTCTCTAGCTGTTTCTCACCACCAGTCTCTCTCTCTCTCTCTCTCTCTCTCTCTCTCTTTCTCACCCCTCTCTTTCGCCCACTCTCTCGCCTGCCACCTTTCTCTCTCTGGCTCTCCACATTCCTTCTCTCTCTCGCTCTCTAACTCTTTCCTTCTTGTTTGTCCCCTTTTTCTCCCACTCGCTTGTCTCTCCCTCACTCGCATACCCCCTCTCTCACTCCGCCTATCTTGCTCACTTGCCCCCTCTATCTAGCTCTCTCGTGGCCCATCTCTCTTGCTGTCTCTCTCTCACACCCCCTCTCTCTCGCCCTCTCTCTCTCTCTCTCTCTCACTCACATACACACACACGCACACGCACACACACACATATGCTCTCTTTCGCCCACTCTGTCTTGCTCACTCTCTCTCTCTCGCTCCCACATTATCTATCTGGTGCTCATTCCCTCTCTCTGTCTCTCTTTCTTACACCTTCTTTCTCCCTCTCGCTCATCTCTCTCTCTCTCTCTCTCTCTCTCTCTCTCTCTCTCTCTCTCTCGCTCCACCCCTCTCTTTCGCTCACTCCTTCTCTCTAGCTCTTTTTCATCCTCTCTCTCGCGGACTCACTCTGTCTTTCTCACTCTCGCCTCTTCTTTCCCTCTATCTCACTTTCATGTCCGGCTGTCTCAAACTCTGTGTCTCTCGCACCCTCTCTCTTGCGTGCCCTCTCTCTCTCTTGCACAAACCTCTCTCTTTCTCTCCCTCTTGCACGGCCCCTCTCTCTCTCTTGCTCGCAAACTCTCTCTCTCCCCACCCTCTCACTCACTCTCACTTTGACTCTCTCCCTCTTGCTCTCATGCTCTCTCCCTCTTGGACTTCCTCGCTCTCTTTGTCTCACCTCCTCTTTCCCTCTCTCATCCTCTCGATCATACCCCTTTCTCTCTCTGTTGCAAATTCTCTCTCTTGCGCCCACACTTTCCTTGCTCACCCTCTCTCTCTTTCTTTCTCTCGTGCAGGCCCTCTCTCTCGCTCATTTGCTCCCACCTCCACTTTTCCACTCTTCCACCCTGTTTCTCTCATTCTTGTCTCTCTCCCTCTCACACCCTCTTTCTCTCATGCCCTCTCTCTCTTGCTCACCCCTCGCTTTCTCTCACTCTTGCACACCCTCTCTCTTTCACACCCTCTCTGTCGTGCACCCTCTCTCTTGCTCAATCTCTCTAGTCCCCCTCTCTTTCTCTTCTCCCTACTTTCGTGCCCATTCTCTTTCCCATGCCCCCTCACTCTCTTGCACCATCTCTCTTATGGTGCAAGAGAGTGCACTCACAGAGTGCACTCACAGAGAGTGGTGGCTGTGTGGAATGCTCTGCCCCAGAGGGCAGTGGAGGCCCAGTCTCTGGATTCTTTTATGAAAGAATTGGATAGAGCTCTTAAAGATAGTGGAGTCAAGGGGTATGGAGATAAGGCTGGAACAGGATACTAATTAGGAATGATCAGCCATGATCATATTGAATGGCGGTGCAGGCTCGAAGGGCAGAATGGCCTACTCCTGCATCTATTGTCTATTGTCTATTGTCTATTGTCTATTGTCTATTGTCTATTATCCCCTCACTCTCACTCTTTTTCGCGCCCTTCTCTCTTTCCCCTTCTCTTGACTTCTCGCCTCTCTCTCTCTTTCTCACTCCACCCCTCTCTCTTGTTTGCCCCCTCTCCAGCTCTCTCTCACCCCCATTCTCTCCCTCTTGCTCTCTCTTTCTCTCTCCCTCTCCCTCTCTCAGACTCTTTCTCCCTCCTACTCTCGCTTCCTTTTACCCTTTCTCTCACCTTTTCTGTATATCGCACCCCTATCTCTCGCGGCATCTCTCTCTTATTCACCCCTCTCCCTCTTTCTCTACCTCTTGCATGCCCCATCTCTCTTGCTCGCCTCCTTTCTCTCTTTCTTGTCCCCCTAATATCTCCCTTACCGTCTCTCTCTCTCGGTCACCCTCTCTCCCTTGGAACCAATCTCTCTATCACCCTCTCTCTCCCTCTCACCTTTCCCTCTCACTAACTCGAATCCACTCTCTCGCTTACCAAAGCTTTCTCTCTTCATCTCCGCAGATCTGTCACTTTCTCTCTTGCTCGACTCCCCCAATGCTCATGCTCACCCCTTCTCTGTCTCTCACTCTGCCCTTCTTTCTCTTGCTCTCTGCCTCGCCCCCCCCCCCGCCTGTTTCTCTCTCTGTTTTTCTTTCGCACCCTTACCTCTCTCGCCACTTTTCTCTCCATCTCTCACATCTCTCTCTCTCTCTTGCCCCCACTCTCTGTCACACATTTTCCCTCCCTTGCTCTCTCACACCCACTCTCTCTCTCGCTCTTACTCTCTCTCATCTCCTTTCTCTCGCCTACTCTCTCTTGCTTGCCACCATTCTCTCTCTCACTCGCTACATTCCCTACCTTGCCCCTCTCTCCCTCTCTCGCTCGCCACCTCTCTCTCTCGCTTGCTCCATCTCATTCCGTCTTTCACTCACCCCCTCACTCTCTCTGTCTATCTCTGTCGTGCTCTTCTCTCTCTCTCGACCCTCTCTCTGTCTTGCCAACTCTTGCTCTTACCCACTTTTTCTCCCTTGCTCTCTCGCACCCATTCTCTCTCTAGCCCACTGTCTCTCAGCCACTCTCTCTCACTTGCGACGTTCTCTCTCTTTCACTCGCTGCCTCTCTCTCTCGCCAACTCTTGCTTGCTCCCTCCTTCATATTCTCACTCGCCTCCTCTCGCTCTCTCACACACACGCTTTCCCTTGCTCTCTCTCGTCCACGCTTTATCTCAGTCTCGCTTGACCTCCACACTTTCACTCACTCTTTCTCTCAATCTCTCGCTTCCCCCGCGCTCTCTGGCAGACTCCATCTCTGTCTGTCGACCTTCTCTCTCTCGACCACTCTCTCTCGTTTGCTCATCCCTCTGTTACTCTCCCTTACGACCACTCTCTCTCTCTCGCTTGCCACACTCGCTGTCTCTCTCTTGCATTGGTTCTCTCTGTCGCCCCCTTTCTCTGTCGCCCCCTCTCTCTCGCACGCCCACTCTCTCTCGCGCACTCTCTCTCTCACTCACCCCATCCCCTCTCTCTTGCTTGACTCCCCATTCTCACTCACCCTATCTCTCTCTCTCTCTTGCTCGCCCCATCTCTGGCTCGACCTCACTCGCATCACTCTCTCTTGCTCGCCCCATCTTTCTCCCTGTCTCAATCGCCTCTTTCTCTTTTTCTCGACCCCACTCGCTCTCACACACTTCCTCTCCCTTGCTTTCTCGCACCGACTGTCTTGCTCCCTCTCTTTCTCTGCCTCCCTCTCTCGCTAACCCTCTCTCACACGCCACAGATCTCTCTCTGGCTCACCATATTTCTTCTCTCTCACTCACAAACAATCTTTCTCTTGCTTGCTCTCTCTTTCGAACTTCCTCTTGCCCTGTCGCACTCCCCCTCTCTGTCACTCTCTATCTTTGTCTCGCTCGCCCACACATTCCCTCTGTCATCCTCGCCCTCTTATCTCGTCTCTCTCTCACTTGCCTCCTTTCTCTCACTCTCACTCCCTCTCCCTCACGTTCTCCCCTCCTCGCTCTCACACACCCTATTTCTCTCTCTCCCTCTCCCCTATAACTCTGCCTCACGCCCCGTTTATCTCGGTCGCCCCCTCTCTCTCACACCCCTCGTTCTCTCTCGTTCCTCTCTCTACCGCACCCACCATCTCTCTTTCGCCCACTCTCTCTATTTCGCTCACCCCAATCCCTCTCTCTCACTCAACTCCCGCCTCTTGCTCGCCAACTCGTTCTCTCTCGCTCAACCTTCCTCTCTCACGCTCACCCCATCTATTTCTCTCTCTCGCTTGCGCTCTCTCTCACGCTCACCCCATCTCTTTCTCTTCTCTCTCACGTGCCTCATCTCTCTCTCTAAATCTAGCTCACCCCATCACTTTCTAACCCTCTCTATAACCATGGCTTCCCCCTTCACCGTCTCTCACTTCCGCAACCCAATCTCGCACCCACTCTCTCTCTCTCGCTCACTCCCACTCTTGCTCTGCTGACAGTCTCTCGCATCGTTTCTCTCTCTTTTTCACTCCCTTTTCTCTCTCTCGCCCCCTCTGTCTTGGACTCTCACCCATCTTGTCTCTCCCTCTCTTGCCCCTACTTATTATCACACATTTTCTCTCCTTTGCACTCTTGTGCCCTCTCGCTCTCTGTCTCTGCCTCTTCGCCTATTCCTCTTTCTTTCTTGCCCTGCTTCTCCCTTTCTCGCTGTCTATCTCTCTGTCTCTCTCCTGCTCTCTCTCATCCGTTTCTCTCTTATCCCCTCTCACTCTCGCCCACTCTCTCTGTCACCCTCTCTCTTGCTCTCTCGCTGTCTCCCTGTCTCTCTCCTTTTCTCTCCCTCTGTCTTAACCCTCTTCCTCTTGACACCTGGCTGTCGTGGTCTTGCGCTCTGGCTGCCCTCTCTCGCCCACACTCTCTCGCTCACTAACTTTTTTTCTCTTTCTCACCATATTCTCTGTCTCCCTCGCTCCCCTCTCTGGGTCTCACGCACTAACTCTCTTGCTTGTCCGCTCTTTCGTCCTCTCACCTTCTCTCTCTCGCTCTCTCACTCTCGCCCCCTCACCCAATCTCACTCTCAACCATCTCTCTCTGTCACACCATGTCTCTCTTGCTCTCGACTGCTTCTCTCCCTCGTTCTCCCTCTGTATCTCTCTCTCAGCATCCTCCTCTCGGCCTTCTCCTCTTTCTCCCGGTTTCACCCTCTCTTATCCCCCTCTCTCTCGCCACTTCGCTCTCTCTTGCTCTCTCTCTGTCTCCCTCTGTCTCTCCCTTTCTCTCGCTCCCTTACCCCCTTTGTCGCACCCTCTCTCTTTGCCTCGCCACCCTTGCTGTCACTCTATCACTCTCTCTGCCTCTCGCTCTCTCACCCCTCTCTTGTCCCCGTCCGTCTCACACTCTCTCTCTCTCTCTTGCTCCCTCTCTTCCTTCACTCTCTCTCTCCCCCCAATCTTGCCGCCTCTCTCAAACCATTACTCTCGCTCTTGCTCCATCTTGCTTTCTCTCGCCTTTTCTGACTTCCTCCCCTCTCACTTTCGTCACCTCATTCTCTCTCTCTCGCTTGCTCTCTAACCCTACCTCTCCTTCTTTCACTCTGTCTCCCTCTCCCCATCTCCTTCTCGCCTCTCGCTATCTCACTCTCTCTCTCCCTCGGACTCCTCCTCTCTGTCTCTCTCGCCCCCTTTCACCCTCTCCCGTTCTGCCTCTCGCTCTTGCCTCTCTCACGCGCTCTCTATTAACCCTTCTCTTTCATCCCCCCTCTCTCTTGTCTCCTCGCCTTCTGTCTCTCTTGCTTTCTTTCTCTCTCTCCCTCTCTCTCTTGCTTCCTCTCTCTCTCGCCGTTTCTCTCGCTCTTTGTCGCCATCTCTTGCCCATTCTCACTCTCTCTCCCACACACAGTCCTCCGCTCATTCTCTCTGCCCCCCGTTCCGTCTCACTGTCTCTCGCACTTGCTATCTCTAATCCCACTTTATCTCTCTCTCTGCTCCCTCTCTCGCTCACACTCTCGCTCTTGCCCTGTTTCTATGTCTTCCTCTTGCCGACATCTTCGCTCTCTCTGACCTCCTCTCTAGTACCCTGTCCCCTCTCCACCTCTCTCTCTCCCCCTTTCTCGCTCTCACTCTCACTCTCCCCATCTGTCTTGACCCTTTCTCTCACACACACCGACTGCCTCTTACCTCCTCTCTCACCCTCTCTCACTCTCCCCCTCTCTCTTTATCTCTCCCTCCCTCTCTGCCCCCTTTCTCGGTTTCACTCTCTCGCTCTTGCTCTCTCTCTCTCTTTTTCTCGCACACATCCCGTCTCTCTCTTTCCCCCACTCTCTATTTTGCATCCCCTCTCTCGATCTCCCCCGGTCTCCCACTCCGTCTTTCTTGCCCTCTTCTTTCTTACAGACTCTTTCTCAACTCCTCTCGCTCCCGTTCCCTCATGCTTGCTGCCTCGCTCTCCTTCGCCATCTCTCACTCTCTCATCCACTCTTTATAACTCTCTCCTCATCTTTCTCTCGGCTCTCTCAGAAACCCACTCTCGCACTCTCGCCTCTCTCTCTCTCTCACTCCCTCTTACTTACCCCGTCACTCTCTCTCTCTCTCTCTCTCTCTCTCTCTCAGAAACCCTCTTTCTCACTCCAACCCCATCTCTCTCACCCCCTCTCTATTAACCCCTCTCTCTCACACCCCTCTCTCTCGCACACACTCTCTCTCTTGATCCCTCTCTCTCCCTATCTCTTTTCTTCACTCTCTCTCTCTCTCTCCATCTATCTCGCTGCCTCCCTCTCAGTCCATCACTCTCAGTCTTGCTCCGTCTCGCTCTGTGTCGCCCTCTCTGACTTCCCCTTCTCTCTTTTGTCACCTCTTTCTCTCGCTCCCTCTCTAAACTCTCCTCTCCTTCTTTCACTCTCTCTCTCCCTCTCCCCATTTCCCTCTCGCCTCTCGCTGTCTTTCTCTCTCCCTCTCTTTCTCTCTCGCCCGCTTTCTCCCTCTCCTCCTCTTGCTCTCTTGCTGTTGACCATTCTCTCTCGCTCTTGCCCTCTCTCACGTGCTCTCTGTCGACCCCTCTCTTTCATCCCCCTCTGTTTCTTGCCACCTCGCCTTCTGTTTCTCTCTCTTGATTTCTCTGTCTCTGCCTCTCTCTCGCTTCCTCTCTCGCTGTCGCCGTCTCTCTCTCTCTCTCTCTCTCTCTCTCTCTCTCTCTCTCTCTCTCTGTGTCTTGGCATCTCTTGCCCATTTTCTCTCTCTCACACACACACGAACACACAAAGTCCTCCTCTCTCTCTCTCTCCCTCCCGTTCTGTCTCGCTCTCGCTCTCTCTCATTCCCTCTCTCTCTCTGCCTCTCTCTCACTAACATTCTCGCTCTTGTCCTGTCTCTCTCTCTTCATGTTGCCCATATCCTCGCTCTTTGTGACCTCCTCTCTCATCCACGCTCTCTTCCACACTTTCTCTCCCCTGTCTCTCCCTCTCCCTCTCTCCATCTCTCTTGCTCTGTCTCTCTTGATCTTCATCATCTCCGCCCTCCCTCACTCTCATGCACTTACTTTCCCTCGCGCTCTCATACAGACTCTCTGTCTCACCACCTCTCTTTCGCCCACACTCTCTCTCGTTTCATCTCTCTTAATCTCTCTCTAGACCACACTCTCCCTGTCTCGCTCACTGTCTCTTGCCCCCTCGCTCTCACTCCCACCCCTCTCTCTGTCTCTCTCAACCATCTCTCTCTCAGAAACGTTTTCTCCAACTCTCCCTCTCTCTTGCCCCCCTCACTCTCATCTCGTCTCTGTCTTACCCCCTCTGTCTCTCTTGCTTCCTATCTCTCTCCCTTGTCCACGAGCTCCCGCTCTTTCACCCACTCTCCATCTCTCTCTCTCGCTTTCACTCTCTCTCTGTCTTTCTCTCTCTCGCTCTCTCTCTATCTCGCCCGCGCTCTCTTGCCCTCTCACTCTCCCTCTCACTCCTCCCTCTCTCATTTCCTCTCTCTCAATTCCCTTCGCTCTTTCTCTCTCTCATGTGCCCCTCTGTCTCTCTATCTCTCGCTCGTCTCCCTCTCTCGCACCCCCGCTCTCTCTCTCCCTCTATAGTTCGTCACTCCATCTCTAGCTCACCCTCTTTCTCTTGCCCGCCTCTCTCTCTCTCGTTCGCCCATCCTCTCTCGCTCATGTTCACCCCTCTCTATCTCACTCGCACCTCTCTCTCACTCTCTCGCGCTGGCCCCATCTTTCTCTCTCGTTCAAACCCTCTCTTTCTGACTCTCTTACTCGGTCCCTCTGTCTCTCTCTTGCTCGCCCGCTCTGTCTCTCTCGTTCGCCCAGTCATCTCTGTCTTCCGCTCCCACTCTCTTTCTCTCACTCTTGCTCTCTCTTTCCCTCTATCTGGCACTCCCACCCTCTCACAAATCTTCCCTCATCCAGTCCCTCCCTCTCTCTCTCTCTCTCTCTCTCTCTCTCTCTCTCTCTCTGTGTCTTTCTGCACCCCCGTATCTCTCTCTCACACCCCACTCCCCCCGTCTATCTCCCTCACGGCCTTGTCTCTCTCTCTCCATCTTTCTCTCTCTCTCCCTCTTTTTCCCCTCTTTCTCTCTCTTGCTCTCTCTCTCATACTAATCTGTTACCCTGTCTCTTTCTCGCCCCTTCTCTCTTTCTGCCCCCTTTCCCATTCTGTCTTCTTCTCTTCCTTACTCTCACTCTTGACATCTCTATCTCTCTCGCTCTCGCCCTCTCTCTCTCTATATATCTCTCCCTCATCTTCTCTCACTCTGTTGCCTTCTCGCTTCCTCTCTAGCCCCATCTCATCATCTCTTTCACCCTCTCTGTCTCACACCCTCTACCTCTCGCACACTCTCTCTGTCAACTTTGCTCTCTCTGTCTCGCGCTCGGAGCCTCATCCCTTTGTACCCTTCCAAAAGCCTCTCTCACTCTCCCGCTCCCTCTCTTCGTCTCTCGTCCCTACTTGCGCTCTCTCTCACACCCTTTCTATCTCACTCCCGCCTTCTCTCCTCTCGCCCCCGCTCGCCCTCTCTCTCTTTCGCCCTGGCTGTGTCACCCCCAATTCCTGCGTGGCCCCCTCCCGCTGTCTCTGTCTCGTGCACCCTCTGTTTCTGTCTTTCTCCCACTCCCTCGCCCTCTCTCTCTCTCTCCTCTCCCTCTCTCGCTTGCAAACTCTTTTCTTCACTCGCCTCTCCGTCTCTCCCTCTCTCTTTCTCCCTCTCTCTATCTGACCCCTTTTCTCTCTGACTCTCTTGCACACACCCTCTCTCACTCTCGAGCCCACTCTCTCTCGCAGTCTCTGTCTTTCTCTCTCACCCCATTTCATCCTCTCTCACTCTCGCACACTCTCTCACTCTCAGCCCTCTCACTCTGCCCCACTCTCTCGTCCCCCTCTCTCACCGTCTCTCTCTCACTTTCTCTCTGTTTCTGTCTCTGCCCCTCACTCTCTACCCCCTTCCCTCACCATCTCTCTCTCGCTTTCTCTCTGTCTTTCTCTCTCTCTTTGTCTCTCTCTCTCTCTCGCCATCTCTCCCCAGTCTCTCTCTCTCTCTCTCTCTGGAACGGCCTGTCTCTCTCTGCCCCTCGCTCTCTCCCCCTCTCCCTCTCCTTCTCTCTCTCGCTTTCTCTCTCTCTCGCTTTCTCTTTGTCTCTCTCTCTCTCGCCATCTCTCACCCATTCTCTCTCTCTCTCTCGAACGGCCTTTCTCTCTTCCTCTCTCTCTCTCTCACACACACACAACCCTGTCTCTCTGCCTCCTCGGTCTCGCCCTCCATCTCTCTCACACTCTCTCTCTCTCTGTTTTGCTCTCGACCTCTCTCTCTCATACTCACCCTATGCCTTGATTACACCTTGTCTCTCTCTGCACCCCCTCTGTCTTTTGACCCCTCTCTCTCTTATCCCATGTCTCGCTCGTCCCCTCACGGTCTCTCTCTCTCTTGTTCTTTCTCTGTCTCTCGCACTCGCTCTTTCGCTGTTGACTGCTCCATCTTTTACTCACGCCCAAACTCTTGCTCTCTTGCCCCCCGCAACCTCTCTCTCTTTCACACTTTCTTTCCATCTCTCTCTCCCTCTGTTGCCCCCTCTCTCTACATTGCCGCCTTTGTCTCGCCCCATTCTCTCTCACAAACTTTCCCTCCCTTGCTGTCTCGCACAATCTGGTTTTCACTCGCTTTCAGTCTCCCTCTCTGACTCCTCTCTCTTTCACACACTCATTCTCTCTCTCGGTCGCCATTCTGTCTGTCTCGCCCATCCCTGCTAACTCACTCATCAACTCTTTCTCTCTCTTGCTTGTTCCCGCTATAACTTTCCCTCGCCCCTTCTCTTGCTCGCCCCCATGTCTCTCGCACGCCCCGCTCTGTCGTTCGCACCCTCTTTCACGATCCCTCACCATCCCTGTCTCTCGTTTACCCCTCTCTCGCTCACCTCCTCTATAACTCTCCCTCAACATCCCTCTCTCTCGATCATCCCTTTCTCTCTCGCCCTTCTATAACTCTCGCTTAACGCCTCTCTGTCTCACTCACCACCTCTATAATTCCCCTCAACCCCTGTCTCTCGATCTCACTCCATCTCTATCTCTCACTTGTCCTCTCCCTAACATTCCTCCGCATCCTGCGCTCTCCCTCAACCGCCCTGTGCTGCTCAAACCCTCTGTAATTCTTCCTCAACCCTCAAATCGCTCAAGCCTTTTTCTCTCCCTCACACCCCTCTCTTTCTTAATCTGTCTCGTTTCCCACCACCGTATCTCTCTCCCCCTCATGCTCGCTCCCTCTCGCACTTCCTCTCTTTCTCTCATTCACTCCATATCTCTCAGTCTCATTTGCCTCTCACTCTCTCTCGCTCGCTCGCTCATCTCTCTCTCAGTCGCCATCTTTGTCTCTCGCTCACGCCCCTCTCTTCCTTGCATGTTCCCTCACTTGCTTTCTCGCTCTCTCTCGCTCTTCCCCTCACTCTCACTCGCCCCCTCTCTCTCACTGGCATTCCCTCTCTCGCTTTCACGCACACCTCCTCCCTCTCGCTGTCCCCTGTCTCTCACTATCATGCTCGCTCCCACTCGCTCCCTCTCACATTTGCTCTCTCTCTCATCCTCTCTCTCTTTCTTGCCCCTCTCTCAACCCCACCCTCACTTTCTCGCCCCATCTCTCTCTCACATTCACCCTCGCCCTCTCTCCTCTTTGCCCCTATCTCTCGCTCTTCCCCTGCTCACTCTCTCCTTTGTACTCTCTCTCTCGCCCTTATCTCTCGCCATCTCTCTCGCCCTCTGTCTGTCCCTCTCTCTCTGCATCGTCTCGCAATCTCTCTCTTGCTATCTCTCTGCCCCATTTTCTCACTCTCTCTCTCTCGTGCCCGTTCTTTTCCTTTTTCTGTCTCTCCCTCTCAAACTCCCTTTCTCTCTCACCCTCTGTCGCTCTGTTTCGCTCTCACTCTCTCGCTCTCTCGCAATTTCTCTCTCTCTTTCTCTCTAATCCTCTCTCCCACTCTCTCGCTCTATCTAGCTGTCGCCCTCACCCTCTATCTCTCGAGAAACATCTTTGCACCTTCTCTCTTTCTTGCCTCCCTTTCTCTTCTCTCGCTCACAACCTCTCTTTCACCCCTCTATCGCTCTCTTGCCCAATCTCTCTCTCTCACCCTCTCGCTCACACCGTCTCTGCGTCTCTATCACTCTCTAGCCCAACATCTGTCTCTCGTCAACTCTGTCTTTCTCTCTAATCCCTCTCCCTCTCTCTCGCTCACCACCTCTCTCCATCGATTGCTTCCTCTCTGTGACTCTCTCTCCCGTCCCCTCTCTCTAGCAGCATTTCTCTCCCTCTCTCCCTCTCTCTCACTCTCTCTCTCCCGTGTTCTCTCCTCTCGTATCACTTTCTCATCCCTCTCTCTCTTGCCCCTCTTTTCGACTCCAGCCCCCTCTCGCACTCTCTCTCTCAATCTCCCTCTTTCTCCCCTTCCTCTCTAAAACCCTCTTGCGCCCTCACTCTCTCTCGACGCCTTCTTTCTCTTTCGCACTCCACCTTTGTCTCACTCACGTACTCTCTCTGTCGCCCCGCCTTCTCTCTCCTCGTCATACATTTTCTCGTTCTGCCCACATCACTCTCTCTCTCGTCCCCCACCCTCATTCTTCTGACCCCTTTCTCTCTCTCCGTACCTCTCTCGCTCTGTCTCCGTCTCGGTCTCTATCTCTCTCTCTCTTTTCCCACCTCGCCCCCCACTCCAGCTATTGCTCTCTCTCTCACTCTCTCTCTATCTCTCGCTTCTTCTCTCTCTCGCCTCCCACATTTAGTCACTCTCTTTCGCCCCCCCTTGCCTCCTCTATCTCACTTGTCAACCCCTTTCTCTTTCTTGCTCCCCTTTCAACCCCTCTCTCACCCCCCTCACCCTCTCGCCCTCACCCCACTCTCTGTCGCCACCGTCTCTCTTCCTCTTTTTCTGCCCCACTCTGTCTCCCTCTCTCTCTCTCGCCCCCTCCCTCGCCCAATCTCTCACTCTCTCCCTGTCTCGCCCACTCTCTGTCTCTCACATCCCTCACTCTCTCCCTCTATCTGTCTCTCTGTCTCTCACCCCATCTCTCCTCCGCCTCTCTCACTCTTTCACACACTCTCCCTTTCCTCTCTCTCTCGATACCTCGCCCCTTCCCGGCCTCGCTCTTTGACTATCACTCTCTCTCCCCACCTTCCTCCATTTCTCGTTGACTGAATCTCTCTCCCTCCTCTCCCTTCCACCCTTTTTATCCGACACACCCTGTCTCCCTGATCCTTCCCTCTCCCGCACGCCATAGAGTAACGTTTTGGTGGTGAGGCTGCATGTGCGGGGGGTGAGAGGTTAGAGAGATGTGGGACGTTGGATAAGTGGGAAAATAGGGTAGAAACGGAGTTGCTGGAGGGAGACAATAACAGCAGAAGGGTAAGTGTGAATGGGAGTCGGAGAGAAAACAGTGGAGTACGGTGTACAAACCGGTGGTTGAGTGAGAGATAGAAAGGCGGGGGGAAGAGAGAGAGTGAAAGAGAGTTTGCAAGAGAGAGAGAGGGAGAGAAATGAGGAGAAAGAAAGCGGGAAAGGAAATGGGGAGGCCAGGTTGGAGTGGGGGGACCCAAATATAAACGCAAAGACAGAAGGAGTTAAAATCAACTCCTGAGCTCAGGGCCCAGTCCCCTCCACTTCCCTGAGGACCAGGACTTGGGGATCAGTCTGTATAACTCCAGCTCAGCTTCGCCAACACAAAGACACACAATGACATTGGTCACTCTGCTGCTCAGCACTTTTTAATGAACATTTTTATTGTTTACAAATTGAAGTGATGGATACAGTCAGTGGGATGAAGTATTTTCTCACTGGCCCCTGAGTTGTTGGAAACATTGAAATGTGACCCTGTAACCGACTCCCCACCCCCTCCCCACCGTGCGATAAGGATGGACAAACCAACGCTATCCTCAATCTGTTACCATAGCGACTGTCTGCTTCATCGCTGAAACTCTGAACTCAAATGAGAAAATACTGGATGGATTAGTGAATGAGGGAATTTGATGGATGGAGGGATTTGGGTGAAGGGATATTTCAGCAAATTCTTCAGCTGCTGCCTGAACTTAGTCTGGCTCACAGCATAAATCGCGGTGTTTGTGCAGCAACTGAGGAGCTGCAGCATGAGGCCCAATTCCTGCACTAAGGGAGGGAGTTCCGCAGACTGATACCCAATCCAATACATTCGGTACCATATAGAATACACCATTAACGCTGACCATAAGAGCATGAAATTGGCCGTGATCGCAAAGAGTAAAATGATGGATTTTTTTCGGTTTCTCATTTCAGTGTCAGACTGAGCGTCCCCATTAGTGTTAGCCCGGAGTCTTCTGCGGGCTCTGCTGGTCACTAAAATGTGTCTGACGGTGAGAACATTGATCAGCAGAATCAGGAGAAATGGGAGAGTTGGGGTTAGAATGTTGTGGAGGAACTCGATTGAGGCCCAGACACTGGAGAAATAAACAGTGCTCGTTACGTTACAAAACCAGGGGATGTTCCCTAGCCGATATTGAGGTAAGAGCATAAAATACCAGAAAATGTTCATCAAACAGCTCAGCACAGTCACTACTCCCAGAACCACAGCCGCCGTTTTCTCACTGCAATATTTACTTTTCAGCTTCTGGCAACAAATGGCCACAAACCGATCAAAGGTGAAAGTGACGGTGAACCAGACAGAGCAGTCAGTGACTGCATAAAGCAGGACGGCGTGGATATTACACACGGGGATGGAGTGCCTAAGGAAATAAAATTGCTCCTCATAAACAATGGGAATGTGTCTCAGTATCAGGTCGAGGATAATAACTTGTAGATCCGCCACTGCCATGGCCCCCAGGTAACGTCTGACACATGGAGACAATCCACAATCTTTATAAAGCAGAACGTAGATGGTCACTATGTTAACTGTGAGGAAGGAAAACAAACACATTATCAATCAGCCTGGAGGGAAAGGGACCCGTTTGATCGGGGACCCAGTGAGATTTTCAAATGTGTCCCTGTCTTCAGGGATTTATTAAAATAATTGGAGCTGAAATTACAAAAATGTGACATAAACCACAAGAAACCCTCCCTCCCCAAACACACAAAGACAGACGCATAAGGACAGATGGTTTCTCAAACATTCCCACATACACGATTACTCGAGAGTAGACACAGACCACTTCTATCCAGTTCCTAATACGGAGTGTGAAAACGTTGTTGTCTTGAAGGATCCTCACCCAGTTTCCTGAAGATAAACAGAGTTTGAAAATTTCTGTCATTTAGTCTAAATTGTGGTCGAACCTGTGTCGTGAAAAATGTAAACACAGGTTAAACGTATTCACCCCTTGAAATGCCTGAGGGAACATCGGAACAGTGTCTCCTTCTCCTCAGAACGGAATGTCTTCCCAAGGAATTTTATCGTTTGTTCAATTCACTGACATTTGGCCATTCATAAATAATGTCAGTGTTCCAGGGAATGTCAGTTATGGAATGTTGGGGACAGAATGTTCCGGGGAATTTTCCCCAGCTACATCAGCACCATCCACCCCCCAGCTTTTCTTCCATTATATTGGTGACTGTATCGACTCCTCGTGCTCCCATGCAGAGGTTGAACAGTTAATCAACTTCACCAACACATAGAACATAGAACATAGAACATAGAAAAATACAGCGCAGTACAGGCCCTTCAGCCCTCGATGTTGCGCCGATCAAAGCCCACCTAACCTACACTAACCCACTATCCTCCATATACCTATCCAATGCCCGCTTAAATACCCATAAAGAGGGAGAGTCCACTACTGCTACTGGCAGGGCATTCCATGAACTTACGACTCGCTGAGTGAAGAACCTACCCCTAACATCAGTCCTATATCTACCCCCCCCTTAATTTAAAGCTATGCCCCCTTGTAATAGCTGACTCCATACGTGGAAAAAGGTTCTCACTGTCAACCCTATCTAACCCCCTAATCATCTTGTACACCTCTATCAAGTCACCCCTAAACCTTCTTTTCTCCAATGAAAACAACCCCAAGTGCCTCAGCCTTTCCTCATAGGATTTTCCTACCATACCAGGCAACATCCTGGTAAACTTCCTCTGCACCCGTTCCAGTGCCTCCACATCCTTCCTACAGTATGGCGACCAGAACTGCACACAATATTCCAGATGCGGCCGCACCAGAGTCTTATACAACTGCAGCATGACCTCAGGACTCCGGAACTCAATTCCTCTACCAATAAAAGCCAGTACGCCATATGCCTTCTTCACTGCACTATTTACCTGGGTGGCAACTTTCAGAGATCTGTGTACATGGACACCAAGATCCCTCTGCTCTTCCACACTACCAAGTAGTCTACCATTAGCCCAGTAATCCATCTTTTTATTACTCTTACCAAAATGAATCACTTCACACTTAGCTACATTGAACTCCATTTGCCACCTTTCTGCCCAGCTCTGCAGCTTCTCTATATCCCGCTGTAACCTGCCATATCCTTCCTCACTGTCTACAACTCCTCCGACTTTCGTATCATCCGCAAACTTGCTCACCCAACCTTCTAACCCTTCCTCCAGGTCATTTATAAAAATGACAAACAGCAATGGTCCCAAAACAGATCCTTGCGGAACACCGCTAGTGACGGCACTCCAAGATGAACCTTTACCATCAACTACTACCCTCTGTCTTCTTCCAGAGAGCCAATTCCTAATCCAAACCTCCAACTCACCCTCAATGCCATATCTCTGTATTTTCTGCAGTAGCCTACCATGGGGGACCTTATCAAACGCCTTACTAAAATCCATATATACCACATCTACCGCTTTCCCCTCATCTACCTCCTTAGTCACCTTCTCAAAGAATTCAATAAGGTTTGTGAGGCACGACCTGCCCTTCACAAAACCATGCTGACTATCCTTGATCACATCATTCTTATCCAGATGTGCATAAATCCTATCCCTTACAATTCTCTCTAAGACTTTGCCCACAACAGAAGTGAGACTCACTGGCCTATAGTTACTAGGATTATCCCTACTCCCATTCTTGAACAAGGGAACCACGTTTGCTAGCCTCCAGTCCTCTGGCACTACTCCTGTCGACAAAGAGGACACAAAAATCAAGGCCAATGGCTCTGCAATCTCCTCCCTTGCTTCCCAGAGAATCCTAGGATAAATGCCATCAGGCCCAGGGGACTTATCTATTTTCACCCTTGCCAGAATTTCGAACACCTCTTCTCTACATATCTCAAAGCCATCCATTCTACTTATTCGTGCCTCAGTATTCATATCGACAACAATGTCCTGTTCCTGAGTGAATACTGACGAAAAGTATTCATTCAGCGCCTCCCCAATCTCTTCAGCCTCCACACGCAACTTCCCATTACTATCCTTGATTGGACCTATTCCTTCCCTAGTCATTTTTTTTTCCTAACATACCTATAGAAAGCCTTAGGTTTTTCCCTAATCCTACCAACTAAGGACCTTTCATGTCCCCTCCTTGCTGCTCTTAGCTCTCTCTTCAGGTCCTTCCGGGCTACCTTATAACTCTCAATTGCCCCTATTGAACCTTCACGCCTCATCTTTACAAAGGCCGCCCTCTTCCATTTAACAAGGGATTCCAACTCCTTATTAAACCACGGCTCCCTCACACGACCCTTTCCTCCCTGCCTGATAGGCACGTACTTATCAACGACACTCAATAGTTGCTCCTTGAAAAAGTTCCACATATCAATTACGCTCTTGCCTTGGAATCTACTTTTCCAATCCACACATCCTAAGTCATGCCTCAACGCATCATAATTTCCCTGCCCCCAGCTATAACTCTTGCCCTGTAGTACACACTTATCCCTCTCCATCACTAGAGTAAAAATCACCGAATTGTGGTCACTGTCCCCAAAGTGCTCACCTACCTCTAGTTCTAATACCTGGCCTGGTTCGTTACCCAGAACCAAATCCAGTATGGCCTCACCTCTTGTTGGCTTATCTACATATTGTGTCAGGAAACTCTCCTGCACACATTGCACAAACACTGACCCATCTAACGAACTTGAGCTATAGCTTTCCCAATCAATATCAGGAAAGTTAAAGTCTCCCATAACAATCACCCTATTACTGTCACTCTTCTCCTGAATCATCTTCGCAATCCTTTCTTCAACGATTCTAGGACTATTAGGAGGCCTGTAAAAGACTCCTAACAGGGTGACCTCACCTCTCCTATTCCTAACCTCAACCCAAACTACCTCATCCCAGGATATGCAGATCCTGGGCCTCCTCCATCGCCAAACCATTACTACCCAACACCTGGACGAACAGTGTCTCATATTCCGTCCTGGCACCCTCCAACCACACGGGATTATTGTGGATTTCACTGGTTTCCTCATTTCCCCTCCCCCCATCATATCCCAGTCTAAAGCCTCCAACTCGGCACCATCATCTTGAACTGTTCATCGCCTTTCCCACCTATCCGCTCTACCCTCCTGTCGGACCTATCACCAGAACATCCACCTCCATCTGCCACTTATATTCTCAGCTGCCTTCTTCCATTCCGCCCTCCCCCCATTTACCTCTCAGACGCCTGGCCCAGAAGCCTAATTCCTGATGAAGGGGTTACATCCGAATCGTCGATTCCCTGCTCCTCGGATGCTGCCTGACCTGCTGTGGTTTTCCAGCAGCACACTCCCGGTCAGGAGCAGTCTGACACCATCATATTCACAGAATCAGGCCTGTTTCAGTAACGTTTCATGAAGCCCCGTCACCATCCCTGGGTTTATCCAGACCCACAAGCAGGACATACTCACCAGTGGTGGGGACACCGTGAGATACAGTCTGGGAAGGATTTACCCTGGAATACCCCAACAATACTTCCAGAACCCGTGTACCTCATGGTAAGAGGTCACAGATGGTCAAAGAAATCACGTAAGGATGGAAATCTCCTGCCGCCAACTCCACGCCTTGGCGATAACTCAGTTCCCCTCAATGTTGAAAAGAATTCAGAGGTAGCACTGAGGGTGACAAGAACACAAAGCGTACTCTGTGTGTGGGACTTCTTTGTTCATCACCAAGAGTGTCTCCACAGGCCCACCACTGACTGAGCAGGGAGAGGCCTCAAATATACAGCAGCCAGACTTGGGGAAGTGATGGGGGAACCAACAAGAGGGAAACATTCTCACCAAACTCATTATCCCAGGTGAGCCTGTCCCTGACAGTATCTGTGTGAGCAGCCAGCACACAGTCCTGGCAGAGGGGAAGTCTGAGCCTCAACTTGAAGATACTGCCGCCTGTGTTACGTGACACTATCACTTGTGAAGTAGCATATACATCTAAAGGATTGAGCAAATGGAAAGTGGACATCCATGAGGCACTGTGGGTTATCAGCAGCTGTAACATCAATGGCCTTCCCTCCATCATAAAGTCAGAAGTGGCCTGTTCACTAATGGTTCTAAAAAGTTCAGCACCATTCACAACTACACCGATAATGAAGCAGGCCATTCACCTCATCAAGATTTTTAAACAGGAAAACAATGAGGCCATTCAGCTATTCTAGTATATTACTCAGCAATTGGAGCAGATCTTTTAATCTCTCATACCTGTTACACAGGAAATGGAAGGGAACATTCAGCCTTTCAATCGGCTACATGGGAATACAGGGAGGACTGGTTATTGAGTTCAGGTGCAGGGATAAATTAGGGAGCAATTAGTCTCAATCAGTTTAATACAAATTAACGACTGCAGTGACACAGAGACCAGTGCTGGGCCATCAACTATTTGCAAATTATATCAACGGTGTCCAGAAATGGAACAAACGTGTTCTAACGAAATTTAAATTTACACAAAGTTAGGCAGGAACTGAAATTATCAACAGGATGTAGAGAATCTGTAAATGTTTGAGCAATGGACAACAACTTGGTAGCTCGAATATAACGTGGGTAACCATGAACCTGTGGTTTTCTTTTTCAGGAAGAATAAAAGGTTGTGTATTACTGGAATGGAGAGGGATGTCAAGACTTAATGAAACATTCCGTACTCATCCGTTCAGAAGTTTTGTTCCACCTCCCTGATGGTTTGCTCCCTGATGTTCGCAGAGGCCCCATTGCTCTCAGTGCACACGGGATATTTTTGATGTGGCTGTTTGGCAGAAGAGAGTGGTTAGGGGGAGAGTGTTTTGAGTCGTGGACTAAGGTGACGGCCTTCTTTTGGGAGGCCACCTTTTCTTTCTCCACAGAGAAGAAGACAATGGGAATGGCTGACTGCTTCTGAATGAAGAGGGTGTGGCTGCTGCCAGGACAGTGGATATTCACTAATACGATGTACTGTGCATGGGTCCACTGCAACATTAATGCAGTGAGAGATGGAGGGTGAGATTAATTTTTGTCGCCTGACTTGAGAAAGGAGAGAGTTACATTGGAAGATGTTCAGAGATAATACACTTCGTGTATTCCAATTATTAAAGGCTGACATTGTGGAAGCTTTAACAGGTGAATCTTGGAATTAGAAGTGATCTTATTGAAACATTCAAAACGTTGAGGAGAGTGGATCAGGTAGATAACTACTGGGTGCATGTCTCGTCCAAACTTGTCATTGTTATAGAACCTCGACAATGTGGAAGCAGGACAGCTCCCCCACTGAATCCATACCAACCAATTGAACAGCATCCAACGAGTGGTTAGCACTGTTGTCTCAAAGCGCAACAAACCCGCATTTAATTCCCGCCTCAGGCGACTGACTGTATGGAGTTTGCACATTCTCACTGTGTCTGCGTGGGTTTCCTCCGTGTGCTCCGGTTTCTTCCCACAGTACAAAAATGTGCAAGTTAGGTGATTGGCCATGTTAATTTGCCCGTAGCGATAGGTAGGGGAATGTAGGGGAATGGGTCTGGGTGGGTTGCCCTTCGGTGGGTCGCTGTGGACTTGTTGGGTCAAAGGTCTTGTTTCCACACTGTAAGTAATCTAATCTAAAAATCCAGGCATGTCCCGATGCAACCCTGTATTTCCCATGACTAACCCACCTAACCTCCACATCCCTGCACACTATGGGCGCTCGAGCATGGTAACTGGAGTGGGACTGGTAAAGGAAACAGGAACACCCTCCAACCTCAGTTAGAACCGGAGTGAGGAGAAAGTCAAGAAGAGGGAATTCATTCAAGTGGGAACTCTCTTTCCCAGAAGTTTTGGATGGCTGAATCTTTATATTATATCGAGGATGGCTTCGTCTGATTGTCCATAGACAGGTGAATCAGGGATAATGGTGCAAGGAGAGAAAAGTGCAGCTGGGACCACAAGGAGATGAGACACGACCTGATTTACTGGTTGAGTAGTGTCAAAGGGCCGAACGGCCTGCTCGTGTCCCTCAGCCCTCTGTCCTGTTGTTACATTCAGCCCTTCAGACCTGCTACACAGGGCAGATCGAGGCCACTCCGATGGTTCGGTGCAGTTTCGAAAAATGCACTTGGAAAATCCGGGCTCAGTCAGGAAGTGACATAGAACATAGAACATAGAACATAGAACATAGAACAATACAGCACAGAACAGGCCCTTCGGCCCACGGTGTTGTGCCGAACTTCTATCCTAGATTAAGCACCCATCCATGTACCTATCCAAATGCCACCAAATGACTTGCAAACCTAATCCGTCTTTCCAGGCTTTTCCATCTATTTGTAACTTCTGCTGTAGACGTGGGTGATGTTACAGACCCAGATTCACTGTGAATACAACCCCTGAGATTCAGAAGGGAAAGGGGGAGAAGAAGAGAGCGCTAGTTATAGGGGACTCTCTAGTTAGAGGGACGGACAGGCGGTTCTGTGGACATGGGCGAGACTCTCGGATGGTTTGTTGCCTCCCGGGTGCTAGGGTCCGAGACGTCTTGGACCGTGTCTTCAGAATCCTTAAGGGGGAGGGTGTGCAGCCAGAAGTCGTGGTACACATTGGCACCAACGACATAGGTAGGAAGAGGGGCGGGAGGTCATTCAAGAGCTCAAGGAGTTAGGCTGGAAGCTAAAAGCTAGGACAGACAGAGTCGTCATCTCTGGGTTGTTGCCGGTGCCACGTGACAGAGAGGCAAAGAATAGGGAGAGAGTGCAGTTGAACACGTGGCTGCAAGGATGGTGTAGAAGGGAGGGCTTCAGATATTTGGACAATTGGACTGCATTCTGGGGAAGGTGGGACCTGTATAAACAGGACGGGTTGCACCTGAACCAGAAGGGCACCAATATCCTGGGGGGTAGGTTTGCTAGCACTCTTCGGGGGGGTTTAAACTAATTTGGCAGGGGGATGGGATCTGGACTTGTAGTCCAGCAAGTAAGCTAGCTGTGTGTCAGGAAGTCCAAGACTGTAGGGAGGCTGTGGAGAAGGTAGCACTGACCGGGACTACTTACGGACACAGAGATGGGCTCAAGTGCGTATACCTCAATGCAAGGAGTATCAGAAATAAGGTGGGTGAACTTAAGGCATGGATCGGTACCTGGGACTACGATGTTGTAGCCATCACGGAAACATGGATAGATGAGGGACAGGAATGGCTGTTGGAGGTTCCTGGGTACAGATGTTTCAGTAAGATTAGGGAGGGTGGTAAAAAAGGAGGGGGGGTGGCATTGCTAATTAGAAATGGTATAACGGCTGCAGAAAGGAAGTTTGAGGGAGATCTGCCTCTGGAGGTAGTATGGGCTGAAGTCAGAAATAGGAAAGGTGCAGTCACCTTGTTGGGTGTTTATTATAGGCCCCCCAATAGCAGCAGAGATGTGGAGAAACAGATTGGGAAACAGATTTTGGAAAGGTGCAGAAGCCACAGGGTCGTAGTCATGGGCGACTTCAACTTCCCAAATATTGATTGGAAGCTCTTTAGATCAAGTAGATTGGATGGGGCGGTGTTTGTGCAGTGTGTCCAGGAAGCTTTTCTAACGCAGTATGTAGATTGTCCAACCAGAGGGGAGGCCATATTGGATTTGGTACTCGGTAACGAACCGGGACAAGTGGTGGGCTTGTTAGTGGGTGAACATTTTGGTGATGGCGACCACAATTCTGTGACTTTCACCTTGGTTATGGAGAGAGATAGGTGCACACAACAAGGAAGTTTCTACAATTGGGGGAAGGGAAATTACGATGCTGTAAGACAGGATTTGAGGAGCATACGTTGGGAGCATAGGCTGTCAGGGAAGGATGTGGTGGAAATGTGGGACTTTTTCAAGGAGCAGATACGACGTGTCCTTGATATGTATGTACCGATCAGGCAGGAAAGAAATGGTCGTGTGAGGGAGCCTTGGTTGACGAGGGAGGTTGAATGTCTAGTAAAGAGGAAGAAGGAGGCTTACATAAGGTTGAGGAAACAAGGTTCAGACAGAGCAGTGGAGGGATACAGGATAGCCAGAAGGGACCTGAAGAAAGGGATTAGGAGAGCTAAGAGAGGGCATGAAAAATCCCTGGCGGATAGGATCAAGGATAACCCCAAGGCATTCTATGCGTATGTGAGAAACCTGAGAATGACGAGAACGAGGGTAGGTCCGATCAAGGACAGTGGTGGGAGACTGTGTATTGAGTCGGAAGAGATAGGAGAGGTCTTGAACAAGTACTTCTCTTCAGTATTTATGAACGAGAGGGACTGTATTGTTGAAGAGGAGAGTGTGAAACGGACTGATAAGCTAGAAGAGATATCTGTTAGGAAGGAAGATGTGTTGGACATTTTGAACAACTTGAGGATAGACAAGTCCCCCGGGCCTGAGGGATATATCCTAGGATTATGTGGGAAGCAAGAGAGGAAATTGCAGTACCGTTGGCAATGATCTTCTCGTCTTCACTGGCAACGGGGGTGGTACCAGGGGACTGGAGAGTAGCGAATGTTGTGCCCCTGTTCAAAAAAGGGAATAGGGATAACCCCGGGAATTACAGGCCAGTTAGTCTTACTTCTGTGGTAGGCAAAGTAATGGAAAGGGTACTGAGGGATAGGATTTACGAGTATCTGGAACGGCACTGCTTGATTAGGGACAGCCAGCACGGATTTGTGAAGGGTAGGTCTTGCCTTACAAGTCTTATTGAATTCTTCGAGGAGGTGACCAAGCATGTGGATGAGGGTAGAGCAGTGGATGTAGTGTACATGGATTTTAGTAAGGCATTTGATAAGGTTCCCCATGGTAGGCTTATGCGGAAAGTCAGGAGGCATGGGATAGAGGGAAATTTGGCCAATTGGATAGAAAACTGGCTAACCGGTCGAAGTCAGAGAGTGGTAGTAGATGGTAAATATTCAGCATGGAGTCCAGTTACAAGTGGAGTTCCGCAGGGATCAGTTCTGGGTTCTCTGCTGTTTGTAATTTTTATTAATGACTTAGATGAGGGAGTCGAAGGGTGGGTCAGTAAATTTGCAGATGATACAAAGATAGGTGGAGTTGTGGACAGTGAGGAGGGCTGTTGTCGGCTGCAGAGGGACTTAGATATGATGCAGAGCTGGGCTGAGGAGTGGCAGATGGAGTTCAACCCTGCCAAGTGTGAAGTTGTCCATTTTGGAAGAACAGATAAGAATGCGGAATACAGGGTTAACGGTAGGGTTCTTGGTCAGGTGGAGGAACAGAGGGATCTTGGGGTCTATGTACATAGATCTTTGAAAGTTGCCACTCAGGTGGATAGAGTTTGTAAGAAGGCCTATGGAGTATTATCGTTCATTAGCAGAGGGATTGAATTCAAGAGTCATGAGGTGATGTTGCAGCTGTACAGGACTTTGGTTAGGCCACATTTGGAGTACTGTGTGCAGTTCTGGTCGCCTCACTTTAGGAAAGATGTGGAAGCTTTGGAGAGGGTGCAGAGAAGATTTACCAGGATGTTGCCTGGAATGGAGTGTAGGTCGTACGAGGATAGGTTGAGAGTTCTCGGCCTTTTCTCGTTGGAACGGCGAAGGATGAGGGGTGACTTGATAGAGGTTTATAAGATGATCAGAGGAATAGATAGAGTAGACAGTCAGAAACGTTTTCCCCGGGTACAACAGAGTGTTACAAGGGGACATAAATTTAAGGTGAAGGGTGGAAGGTATAGGGGAGATGTCAGGGGTGGGTTCTTCACCCAGAGAGTGGTGGGGGCATGGAATGCGCTGCCCGTGGGAGTGGTAGAGTCAGATTCATTGGCGACCTTTAAGCGGCATTTGGATAGGTACATGGATGGGTGCTTAATCTAGGATAGAAGTGCGGCACAACATCGTGGGCCGAAGGGCCTGTTCTGTGCTGTATTGTTCTATGTTCTATGTTCTATGTTCTATAGCCCACCAAGGGTTAACTCAAACAAATCCACTTTTCTCCTTGAATGCAACATTATGCAACACGACTTCCAAGAAAATGAAGTTTCTTTCCAAAAGCAATGCATAAAACTGTAAGAAATAGAAAGAGGAGCAGGCTATTCGCCCCCTCAAGCCTGCCCTATTATTCATTAAGAACATGGCTGATCGAATCTAATGCTCATCTCCAATGTCCTGCTAACCCCTCGTCTCCCTCAACTCTTTGATACGTCAAAAACCAATGCACCCCGTGTGTAAATGCATGCAGTGACCCAGACTACACAACTTGGGTTAGGGACATCAAGACATTCACTGCCGTCTGAGGGAATACATTTCTCTACATCTATGTTGGAAATCCATATCCCTTATTCTGCATCTATGTCGCCGTGTTCGAGAGTCTGCCCAGGAGTGGAACCATTTTCTCAGAATTTACCTTGTCAAGCCTCCTCTGTATCTTGTACGTTTCAGTAATAACACTATATTTCAATTCAACCACAATGAAGAAATGCCTCACCATTTTAGATGGAAGCAATAATTCAATCCTTTCATCCCAGGAATGCGCCAAATGAACCAGCCGAGTTACTTGCTGCATCATGTGCTGACGTTATGTTTCATACACAGGAACACTCCAATCTCTTTGCACTGCTCTTTAGTTTGAGAGTCCTCTTCATTAAATAAAAAAAAAATCTGCCTTTTGGTTCTCAGTGTCATCTTCAAACTTGGATGTAGATTGCACTCAGCTCCTGCCGTCACATTGTCAGTACAGATTGTTAATAACTGAAACCGTCGTACTGATACTTGTGGTAATCCAGTTGATTTTTTTTATATCAGAAAGATCGATGAATCCTCACTGTCCGATTTTTGTGGTAACCAATCATTATTCCATGCTAATACATAATCCATCACCTATGACTCTCTGTCTTGTGTAAGAACCTTTAATTTGTGATATCTTGTGGAAAATCTCTGGAAAGCCTCGTGTCTACCAGCAAGTCCGCATGTTACATTCTCAGGGATCTCCAGAAAAAAAACTTCGCATGATTTTACAGGGCAAAATATAGATTCACATTCACAAAACCATGCTGACTCTGCGTGAAGCTTTTCTAAATGTCCAGTAATTCTTTCCTTAATAACAGACTCTAACACATTCCCAGCAATAATGCTGAGGCTAAATGGTTCCAGCTTTCAGTCTCGCTCCTTTGTTGAAGACAGGCGCCACGTTGGAGATTCTCCAGTTTCACTGGAATACCCATGTAATCCAAAGATTTATGGAATACATCACACAGAGCCACTAGTCACTCTGTAACTATTTCTTTTAAAACCAACTATGAATTATTGGTGACCTGCCTACCCTTAATATTACCTGTTTGTTAAAAACCTTGTTCCTTTTGATAGATGCAGTTCATGAACTTCCTTCCTATTACCAATTTGTTCATATCACTGAAATACTTACAGTGCCTTCTCCTGTGAGGAATGATGTAAAATACTAGTGTAAATGATCTGCCTGTTCCCTCTAGCCAATTCCCCAATCACACCATCCAAATATGCTCAATACACTTTCCTGACTTCATTTCTACCAAAGGTTACAGACTCGTCCTGAACTTTTCTTTAATATAATCCGAAAAGCTCGTGATTCCCGTTTTTATATTTTTTGACAATTTGCTTATGTCATATCTTTTCTTCCTTTTCCCTCCCTTTCTAGATTCATACAGTTATTTAGCGCACAAACAGAAGCTTTGTTTTAACTTGTTCATGCTGACCAGGTTGTCCAAACAAAACAACTCCCACCTGCTTGCATTTGCCCCATATGCCTCAAAACATCTCCCAATCACATATTTGTACAAATGTCTTTGAAATGTCGTAGCTGTACTTGCATCAACCACTGGCAGCTCATTCCATGAACATATCACCCTCTCCGTGAAATAATTACCCCTTGTCCCTGTTATAACTTCCCCTTTCATGTTAAAGCTGTGCCCTCTATGTTTGAATTCCCCTATCCTTTGGAAAAGACTTTGGCTATTCTCCCTATCCATGCCTCCCATGATTTTGTAAACTTCTACAATGTCACCCCTCAAATTCCTGCATTCCATCTGATACTAACTTCAAGAATAATCATTTAAACATAACCACAACAAATTTGAAACAATATTAAAAACGACAGGAAAACAACACTCAACCCAAAACTTCATACTGTGATTTCTTTTGTTTCATGTTACAATACTGATGCATCATGAAACTCTGACTAGTACCTGTAAGGGGTCAAACACCTGAAATCGTTTGTCTGAAGGGGTGATGATTTCTACAGTGAAAATGTATCTCTGGCCAGATCAATATGATCCCACATGTTCAACATTCTCCCTCCTGGTCTCCGTATGACGTTGTGTGATTGCGATTTCTTTATCTTACTCTCAGCAGAGGAAACCCCATTTCCCCGATTCACAACTTAATTTAAAATCAATTTACATCATCTTCTCATTCATCACTGCTAAAAGCCGGTTTATCCTTCGCCACGCCATCTTTTCCCTGTCACCCATCCCCCACCGCTGCCAAGGGATTCAAAAGCCCAGTTTCCAATCCTTTTCAGTTCAGTAGAAGTGTCACACCGGGCTTGAAATGCTAACTCTGTTTTTCTGACTCTGCAGATGCGGCCAGACCTGCTCAGTTCTCCAGAAATGGATAGGCACAGCACACGTTTTCAATTAAACCAATAACGATGGATACTGGAGACAAAATTCAAACCAAAAATGCTGGAGAAACTCGGAGCTTTGAAGAAGGGACACTGGACCCGAAAGATGAACTCTGCTCTCACTCCACAAGATGCTGCCAGACCTGCTTAGTTTCTTCAGCAATTCCTGTTTTTGAACGAGTTCCAACAATGTTTATCAAAGATGCTCAAACGCCTTGTTCTACACTGGGAAGTGAATGATAATGCAAAGGTTACAAGTTCCTTGGTTCTGAAACTACATAAAGCGGTAATCCCGGATACTAAAGAGTTATTAATCATGGTCAGGGAGAGAAACAGCGGGAAACACATTAACTTCAAACAGCGAAGTGGACCTTACAGGAATGGAAAAGATTGAGATGAATGTGTTAAAGTATTTGAGTAATGCAACAAATTGGAGGCGTAACACCAGGGAGTGAACCTGAGCAGAATGATAAAATAAAAATGGAAGTTTTCCACATCAGAAACCAGGTAACTGAGTACAGGGCTAATGGGTATAGGGGACTTGGTGTGAATTGGGGACCAGTCTTTAGAATTGAATTGCAGATAATGAGGCTCAAACTAGGTATTCATGTGGTGACGTAGATCACAGCAGCTGCAGCAGCAGAATTGCATTCAAACACAATCTGTAAACTTGTCCCTAGGATAGTCCCTAAGTCTACGATTACCATCAAGCTGATCTATGGTTCAGTGGCGAGTGTGCATGCACTTGCCAAGGTCAGAATCATGTGGACCTCAACATGATGACAACCCACTTGACCAGTTACATTGCAAACAGTAGAACTAACATCTGGTGGAGAGGGAGAAATTATCCCAAATCAAACAGATAAGATCTAAGCTCTGCAGTCCTGCAACATCCAGGAATAAATCTCGATGCATTTTAAACAACTTACTGGAGAAGTGGACTTCACAAATATCCCTATCCGAAATAACGGAACATCCCTGCACATCAGTGAAAAGACAAGGATGTAGTATCTGCACCATCCTCCGCCAAAAGTGTCCAGTGGAGGATCTACACCAGACTCCTCATGATACCAGCAAAATCACAGACGGCAGTATTCAATCAATTCGATTCGCTACACGTAGATTTAACAAAGTAGATACAACAAAAGAAATTGACCATGACACCATTCCTGCAATAGGACTGAAGTCTTGTGCTGCACAACAAGCCCTGTCCCGAGGGAAGCTGTTTCATTTCAGCTCGAACTCTGACGTCTTCGTGTCGATGTGGAAAATTACTCAACCATATCCAGTCCCCGAAGGGAGCAATAATTATAATCTGACCAATTACCAGCCCCTCAGTCCTATCACGATAGTCATATTGATGGGAGTTATTGTTGACAACTGCGAAGCAGTGCAGAAATAACCTGCTCTGTGTGGTTTCCGGCAGGTGCTAATGTGGAGACGGTGTTGTTCTGGAAATGTCACTGGATTGCTAATCCATACCAGGATAATGCTCTGGAAGTTTGTGGAAGTTTAGGGCAATTAATAACATATCGAGACGTAACATCTGGTGTCAGTAACAGTGAGCTTGAAGCCAATGTCGATTGGAAACATCGATCTCCTCCCATAATGTACATTCAGGAAGTGAATCTCCCGTGCTTTCCTGGTGTGGCCTAAAAGTGACTCCAGGCACACAGTCATGTGATAAACTTTTCAATGTGTCGAAAACGGCCAATCAAGACACTCAATTGTAGCAAACTGCTCAGAGGTCTTAAAGGAAAAACCGGACAGAACACCCAGCGCCAGCCTCAATATCGGAAAAAGGGATGTGAAAACATAGACCTGACGACCCTGCAGATAAATCCTTCCTAACATCGGAGAGTTTGTAACAACATTTATCGAGATTTCCAACAGACTGCACAGAAATATTAGAAAAGGTGGAGGTCATACAACACATTGAGCCTCCACCATTCTCGTTCATGGAGGAAGTCTCCTCAATGCAGTTTCCCCCGCACAGTTGTCATATCCCTTAGTTTGTGTAAACATCATGAAAAATAAAGTAAAAACTGCTGTAGTCCCTTCGGTCCATCAATTTTGCTCTTCCATTCACAATACAAGCAGTTCACTGATAACGCTTGTTTATTAAACACAATTTGGCTGCAACACGATTCATGAATTGCGGATCTTTCTATATAAAGGGATCTCCCGTTCACTGTGACACAATTCCTAACACGGCACCTGCTGAACAGCAAATCCCAGCCTCAGGGTCCTCTGTCTGCAAAACGCGCCCTTAGTATGTTCAGCTATGACAGGAATGCAAACTGCTCTGTAAGCCTTGAACCTCAGTCTGAAACTAGGAATTGTAGTCTACATTTAGAAGGTACTACTACCTTACGAAGGGGCGTCGCTCCGAAAGCTAGTCTACTTCCAATTAAACCTGTTGTACTATAACCTGGTGTTGTGTGATTTTTAACTTTGTACACCCCAGTCCAGCACTAGCATCTCCAAATCATGCTGCAATCCGTCACTGTATAGTGTTAAAGTGTTGCATTTACAGCACTATTTCATTACAATTTAAGGTTTAAAGTCTGAGCTATAATTTGTGTTCGTCTAACGATTATTTTTGTTTTGATTTGTAATTACATTTTAACGGTTTGCCTCTAAAACCGCCATTAATAATATTTATCTTTTTCAATAAAACAGTGTTCCACAGGATCACAGCTGCCACATTATTGGAGAGCTAGCTGTCATGATGGCCGGTCCTCTAGCTCCAAAGCATTCTCCTGCTCTCTCTTCATTATTTTAGTTTCCAGGATTATTATTTATATTCAGTGCCTCGGCTTCCATAGCCTTATGCGAGAGAGAATTCCCAATGTTCAACAGTCTCTGAGTACAGACATTTCTTCTCATCTCAGTCCAGAGTGGCATGCATGTACCTAATACTGTGACCCCTTGTTTTATACTTCCCAGCCTGGGGAATTTTCAGCCATGCTTCCAATCTGCCTCACCCTGTCAGAGTTGTATATATTTTAATGAGATCTCGACTCATTTTCCTATACCCCATGGAATACAGGCCCAGATCCTCAAACTCTGCTCGCACAACAAACCTGTCATCCTAGAGATCAGTCTGTTCATTCTTCACTGCTCTCAGATATGTCATGCATTATGTAAGGAGACCATAACTGCACACAATACTGCACAATGTTCGAGATGTAGTCTTACCAAGGGCCCTGTACAGCTACAGTAAGACAGGCCTACTCCAGTAATATCAAGCTCAGCACCATATTTATCTTCCTAACTGCTCTCTATTCCTTCAATATTGCTTTCAGTGACTGGAGTACAGGGATGTCCAGGTCCTTCCACACCATACACTCACAGGAGCACAGACTTTGTACCATCATATACACAGCACGGTCTACATTAGTCCCACTTTCCTACACAAGGCCCATAGCCGTGCATGTTATGACACTTCAAGAGCTCTTGCAAGTACTTTTTGATGGTTGTGAGGTTACCCATGAAAACTTCCCTGTCAGGAAGTACATTCCAGACCCCAACACCCTCTGGGTGAAGAACAATCCCCTAATTCTCTCTCATCCTCAAACCCTTCACTTTAAAAGTGTGCCTCCTTGTTCTTGACCCTCTTTCCACCTTGTCCATGTCCATCGAAATCTTGATTTGGAGATGCCGGTGTTGGACTGGGGTGTACAAAGTTAAAAATCACACAACACCAGGTTATGGACCAACAGGTTTAATTGGAAGCACGCTAGCTTTCGGAGCTGATGAATGAGCGACGCTCCGAAAGCTAGTGTGTTTCCAATTAAACCTGTTGAAGTAGAACCTGGTGTTGTGCGATTTTTATCATCGAAATCTTATCCTTCTGTATCATGACCCCTCAGGTTTTTCTACGACAAAGTAAACAATCCGAGCATTTCCAGCCTCTCTCCACAGCTGATATGCTCCATTCAACCGAAACTCCTGGTGAATCTCCTCTGCACACCCTCCAGAACAATCCAATCCTTCCTGTAATGTGGCTCCTAGAACGACACACAGTATTCCATCTTGGCCTCACCAAGGTTCCGCAAAGCTCTTCTAAAGCTCTTCCGCAAAGCTCACTGTTACTGACACCAGATTTTACGTCTCGATATGTTATTAATGTGCCAATGAAAAGAGGCTATGTTTACGATCCCCTATACGTTCTCAACTTGTGCATTAACCTTTTTAGTCACATTTAGGGATGTGTGGAGAAGCACACTCTGAACTTCCTCGTGTGCTACTATTCATTGAGTACTCGATATCTGGTTCCTTCTTCCAAACTGCATCAACTCATACTTAGCAGGGTTACATTCCATCTGCCATTGATGCACCCATCTGACCGTTCCATCTGTATCGTCCTGTAACATAAGGCCTTCCTGCCACCTGCCAACCATCCGGCCAAACTTTGTGTTACACATACACTTACTTATCACCTTCCCCCAACCCCACTTCCTATTCACAACTGCATCATTTATGAATACCACAAATGAAAGGTTAAAAATCACACTCTACCAGGTTATAGTGCAACATGTTTATTCGGAGGCACTAGCTTTTGAAGCGCTGCTTCTTCATCACATGAGTGTGCGCTTTGAAAGCTCGTGATTCCGAATAAACCTGTTGCACTGTAACGTGGTGATTTGTGATTTTTAACTTTGTCCCCCCCAGTCCAACATTGGCACCTCCGAATCAGAAATAATAAGGGGCGCAGCATTGATCCCTATGGTGTTCCATTGAACACTGCTTTGCAGTTACACAAACAGCCTTCTACCACCACCATCTATTTCCTAACACTCAAGTTTATTTGTATGCAACTTAGCAAGTCACTGATGGGTTCTACTGTTCCCTAGTCATTCGGTTCCTATTGATACATGTAGATTACCTAGGGAATCTCCCTAATCTTGCACTGCCAGCAGGTTTCCATGCCCCTGTGTTAGTCAGTCCCCACCAAGTGAATCATTTCCTCCTTATTGCGATCTTGAATGGCCTGTCCCTTCTCATGCTATTGTTGATTAACTGTAGAGTAGACAGCCAGACAAAAGTACTATTTATTTCCATATTGTCATCTGTTTAATGTATATTCTAATTTTCACTGCGATTACCTCTTATTCTTTGAAACTCGAGAGGACACAGGTAGAGTTTCCTCATCAGGCAATCTCACCACCTGATGCATTTATCTGCAGAATGTCCATTGCACTGCCTCTGTCGTCAGTATATTGTTTCTCAGATCGTGTCACCAAAACCGGACACAATACTCCAGATACAGTCTGCTTCCACATGTCCTCCCATCTATATCCTGATTCCCTTAAATGAAGGCGAACCTAACTTTAACTTTCCAATTACATCTATTCCTCCAAATACCCTACAAACTATTTCGAAGTTTATCAAGTATGATTTCCCTTTCAGCAATGTTTACAGTTCTCTCCAATATTGCTGTTAATTTTATAAATGTCGAATATCACATCGTATGTAATAGATTTAAACAATTTAACGATAGATGTCAAGTTATTTGTTCTGCAGTTCTCCACACTACTCTTCTTGTCTTTGTACATGCTTAGATACATTCCATTCATCTACCATGCTTGTATCACGTTTACTACCTTCTAATCATCTAGAATGGCTTCCGTCGCCTGCAGAATGCATAAGAAAATAAAACACACTAATCGACCGTGCAATTAATACTTCTGTTGCTGATGTATTTGCAATATTTTGATATGAAGTACATCTGGCTCTCAGAATTAGCAATTCTTAATCCAGCTACAATGTTAAGTATTCCTTGTTACTGATATGAATTTACTTTATGTCTTTAGTTCCACATGTCCTAGATGATCACTTCGTATTTCTCAGAGATTTTCGGGATCTTCGTCCATGAAGACATATGCAAAGGAACTGGTTATTTTCTTGGCTATTTCCCTGTTCGCCACAATAAACTCTCCTCTCCCCTTTAAAAATTCCTACATTTGGCCTTGCTTTTATCTTGTTTTATTTGGAATATAGTTTGTCGATTTATGCCGTCTTTGTGTTTCTGCTTGTTAGTATACATGTTCACTTTCCTTATCAATGTCATGGCCCTATTCTCGATTGTAATTTTTTGAGAATTCTCAGTTTTCCCAAATGTCTGGAATTCTTCTGAAGTCAATTCCTGTGATTACTATAATCGATAAGTTGTTATGTTAACCATCATTAAGTCACTTTAACACATTTTGGTGTTTTTACCTTCAAGAAATAGACGCTTTATTCAGACTTTGCAGTAATTCTTTAAATCTATCATTTATGACCAGAAATATCCGAAAGCACTGCAGGAGGAGAGAGAAGAAATTGCGGGGGTGGAAGGGGCGGGGGTTTGCTGATATTTTTGCATTATCGCTGGACACGGGTGAGGTACCAGAGGACTGGAGGGTAGTGAATGCTTTGTCCTTATTCAAGAAGGGCTACAGTCCGAACATCTGCAGTCTGTAATGTTCTTGAGAAGATTCTGAGAGAGAAGATATTCATGCATTTGGAAAGACGGGGTTGATTAGGAGCAGTCAGCACATTTTTGTGCATAGGAGATCATGGCTCACAAATTTGTTAGTATTATTTGATGAAGTGACCATCAATGTTGGTGAGGGCAGGGCAGTATACGTAGTCAAAAAAGATTTCATTCCACATGTTACGCTGGACTGGAAGATTAGATCGCATGGAATTGAGTGGGAGCTTGCAAATTGGATACAAATTTGGCTTGTTTGAAGGAAGCAGAGTTTAATAGTGGAAGGAGTTTTGTTGGATGGGAGGTCTGTCACTAGTGGAATGACTCAGGGGTCGGTGCTGCGACCATTTCTGTTTGTTATATGTGTAATTATTTAGATTCGAATGTACAAGACATCATTACGAAGATTGCAGATGGAACTAAAATATGCAGTATTGTGGAGAGTGAGGAAGGTTAACACAAATTGCAGCAGGACACTGATCAGCTGGAGACATGGGCCGAGAAATGGAAAATGGAGTTTAATTTCGATGCATGTGAGGTCTAGAATTTGGAAAGTCAAGTCAAGGTTGGAATTTCATGATTGGGCCTTAAGAGGTGGAGTGGAACAGACGAACCCTGGAATTCGGGAGCATGTTTCTCTGAAAGTTAATTCAGAGTTAGACAGGGCAGTGAAGAAGGCTTTTGGCACTCAGGCCTTCATCAGTCATGGCAATGAACATCAAAGTTGGGAAATTATGTTGCAGTACGCACTGGTGAGCTCATACATGCACCTTAATGTTCCGTTTTGATCTCTTTGCTAAGGGAAAGATGATATTAAATTGTGAAAAAGTTCAGACAAAATTTACCATGATGTTGCCGAGGTCTCAATGGTCATAGGTAGGGCGAGGTAGTACGTTTTGCTTTAGAGTGCATCAAATTGGGGGGGGAATCGTATATAAGCGAATAAAATCATGGGAGGCATGAATAAAGTGAATGCAATGAGTCGTTTATCCCTGGGGTGAGTAATTACGGACTAGAAGACATCAGTTTAAGGTCAGAGGGAAAAGAATAAAAGGGAACCTGAGGAGCATTTCTGTTACACACAGGATGGTACACATATGGAATGAGCTGCCTTTGGAAGTGTTTGAGGTGGGTACGTTCACAACATTTAAAAGACAATTGAACAAATACACAGATATAAGTGATGAGAGGGATAGGGACAATGGCAGGGAAATGGGGTTAGAGTATATGGACATTTTGATAGTAATGGATCACTTTTGATCGAAGGGCCTGTGTCTTTTTTGTAGGACTCTATGACTCAAAAAACCATTGCTTGTCTCCCACTGACTGTTATATTGTAGTTTTCAATTCACTGGAGCGAGCATGACCTTCTAGCCCCCAGGCTTCCATGCCGTTTGACCAGAATGCTCACACATTCGAGATTGCATGCAGACGCCATGTAAAATGCAAATATTAATGTCATTATTCCTCAAAAGCTGCTGAAGAGCAAGGTTATTAATTAGTCGTTTTGACCACACAACACCAAATCTGAAATAACCTGCTTTCTAGTTTGGTTCACAACATAGTCTTCAACCCACCTCATATACACTAATCGAATTTATTTTTCACAACATTAGCAGTCACTTAATTAAGGCGTTTTCAATGCAACTCGATACCATCAATTATTACTGCAGCAATCACGAGTATTTGTTACTGATTTACAGGATGTGGGTGTCACTGGATAGCCAGTATTTGCCGCTGCTGTCAGAGGTCAATTAAGAGTCAACTGCGTTGCCGCAGGTCTGGAGTCACATGTAGTCCAGACCAGGTAAGAACAGCAGTTCCCTTCCCTAAAGGGCATTCAGTGAAACAGATGAGTTTTTTTTTTCATCAACAATCGATAACAGATTCCTGCTCATCATAGACCCTTGATTCCAGATACTTATTGAATTCAAGTTCCACCACCAGCCATGGAAAAATTCAGGCCAGGCGCTCACAACATTACGTGCATCTCTGGCTTAAGAGTCCAGCGATAATACCGCTTGACCATTGCTTTCCCATGCATATGCTTCCATATCTAATTTCCAGAGAATATGATGCAAAATATTTGCATGACAGTTTTGATTTAAATCTATGACACACCAATGTTTGCTTCTCTTTGCTATTTGTAAGATCCACCCAAACTGATACTGTGGGATCTGAGGGACAGAGTCTGTGGCGTTATTAGTGAGAGACATGGGCAACACATTCGGAGAGACTCACCTCAACGCTGAGATGATCTGAAGAAATATCCAGCAATACAGGACAAGCATTAATGTCCTCCCAAGTTTGCCAGGGTAAGGGTCACGTATTCTTTCTGGTCTCTCACATTCACTGTGTATCTGTTACAGCACTGATACCCGAACAAAGCTCACGCTCTATCTGGAAATAAGGGTCATGCACTACCACTCTATTGAATTCAGCACCTTCCTTCAAACATTTTGTTTGTGGTCAATGCAATACACCGCACGAATAACACTGCATAGATTCTGCACTGTGGTCTATCCCCCTCTAGCCATCTCACGATCTCCCCCACCCCCACCTACACCAGCACTAACAGCAGGGCCACCCACTCCCAACTTCACTCCCTTCCTCTATTTCTCCAATTAGAGGAGAAACCACCTGGAATAGGACAGACAGGACCAAGCTGGGTGTTGGAGTGCCTGATTTCCGGTACTCCATTCTTCACCCCCTCCCCACCACCACCATGTGCGGAGGACCTGGTACAAGCTGGGCAGGATCGGTACTCCTCGTGTGGTGATTCTGAAACATCCATGTCCCACCAAGCGAGCAAGGAGCAATGTTCAATGAAGGGCAATTCTCACTTTGAACCCACTGGTAGTTCCAACGTCAGCTCTCTCACTCCCTACCCCCAAAAATCACATACCACATTGCACAGAGATGCAGGCACAGAATTACACAGAAATATTGGTAAATACCCCAATGTATTAACGTGCACAAAACATACAAGAAGATAGGCATACACACACGTAGAAGCACATAGAGGCATATACAGTCACACACAGATAGACACAAACACAGATAGAAACACATAGGCTGATGTACAGACAGACAGACGTAGGCACACAATAATTAGATAACAAGCACATGGACACACACACACACACACACACACAGACACACACACACGCAGACCGAGACACTCGTGTCTTAAAGACACCAATAGATAAGTTTTTGATTTATAAGGGTATCAAATATTCTTGGAAGAAGCCAGGAGAATGAGGTTGAGGAACATATAAGAAATTATTGAACGGCATATCAGACTTGATTGTCCGAATGCCCTAATATTGCTCGTTGTTTAATGCTTGCGTGGTGTTATGCGATCAGGTATTCTCGTCCTGAGACAGCAGCAGAGGCTGGGTTTGATACATGGTTGATCGTAAAGAGTCAGTAGGAATGTGGGACATGTTTAGAGGGCTGAATGGTTTATGTCTATTCCTGATTATTGTTAATTTATGTCTCAAAGGAAGCGATTTGATGTTAAGTTAAGTTTAAAATAACGGGTCATGCAATGAAATAAGGACGTCCCTTTCCCTTTGGTGTTGTGATATCTGTGGTGTCCTCATCCTCAGGGAGCAGTGAAGACTCAGTTATTTCAGATATTCAAGGTTGAGCTCGACTGATCTTTGCTGGACAGGGGATTCAATGTTTACTGAGAACAGACAGGCGACGGATTGTCAGACATAATCGGAGCAGCCATGAGAATTCGGAATTGTGCTGCTAAATGGCCGACTGCCGTCCCTACCCCACGTGTTGTTCCCTTAATCCAAACCTCGAGGCTGTTACAGGGATGTACTGCTGCCTCTACCACATGTGTTGTTCCCTCAATCCACCCTCGACGCTGTTGCAGAGACACACTGATGTCCCAACCCCACGTGTTGTTCCCTCAAGTAACTCCTCGATGCTGCTACAGAGATATACTGCTGCCCCTACCCATGTTTTGTTTCCTCAATCCACCTTCGATACTGTTAAAGTGTAGTTGACCACCCCATTCAGCCACACAAGATCATTTCAATGAGATGGGAAGGAACCATTCTGCACCTCGAAGGAGTTGCACAGGGATACACAATGAAGTCATTCAGCTCGTTGAGTACATTACGCAGCCCAGGAGGAGACCATTCAAACCATTTGAACAACTTAACAGAAAATAGAGAGTCGAGATAAATGTTCATTTTCAGGTTGCAAAGCTGTAACTGATCGATTGCCTCAGAGATCACTCTGGGATCGTCAATGATCAATAATCTGTATGAAAAGGTGAGGGAAGGGCTTGAAGCTCAATTAGTTTGTATACCAAGATGATCATTCAATGTGTCAACAAATTGATTTAGTGAGTCTCTATTCTGATAGAGACAGGCAAGGTGAGTGAGCAAACCTTCAGCAGAAATAACATAAGGTGAGGTGTCTGTTTTGACAGGAAGGATAAAACAATGATAATCAATTTAAATGGGGAGATTGCAGAACTCTGTGAAGCAGGCTGTTTCCATGTTCCTGATAAATGAGTCATTTGAAGTCAGTCTGCAGATGCAGCAAGTGATTTGGAAGGTAAGTGGAACGATGTTGTTTCTGGCAAAAAAAAGGTATCAGGTTTAGTGAGGAATGTTTCGCTGCATTTGTACGGGGCAATGCTGAGACCATATCAGATACACTGTGTGAAGGTTTTATCCCCTAAATTAAAAAAATAATAATTCTTTCAGATGATTTCCAACGATGTTTCCATTTACTCATTCGCGGAATGAATGCCTTTTTTATGGGGGATTATCAGTTTCGATCTTAGATGATAAATATTATTAAACCGTCCATGACTTTCTGAAAAGCATATCAGCTGAATGCATATTTTCTCTTGTTAAGGAGATTGAAGTAGAAACTCAATTTAAGAATAACTAGTATTGATTTAGCATACGTATTATAAACACATCGACTAATATTTGCAAATTATGCAGACACTTATAAACATGTCATTAAATTATAAAGCGGGGACATTTCTTTTTGCGAATGAAAGCACTGTGTTCAACAACAGCAACTGTGCATTTGCATATAGTTCATTATCATCCATTCCAGAGAATGTTCATGGAGAGCGCATATGGCCCAGTTTGGTGTTCAATTGAAATTATTTTATGCTCCAACACAGAGAGGGAGAAAACTCTTCCCTGCCTAAGTAGCAGCAGCCGATTGATCCCGTTCTCTTACTCTGTTCCAACTGATAG
>NW_027310761.1:0-48257 GCF_047496795.1 Chiloscyllium punctatum | reverse complement strand
GGGGGGGGGGGGGGGCGGGTAGGGGGGGGGGGTCAGGGGGGGGGGGGGGTTAGAGGGTACACCGTGTTACAGGGTCAGGGGGGGGTGAGAGGGTACACCGTGTTACAGGGTCAGGGGGGGGGTTAGAGGGTACACCGTGTTACAGGGTCAGGGGGGGTTAGAGGGTACACCGTGTTACAGGGTCGGGGGGGGTTAGAGGGTACACCGTGTTACAGGGTCAGGGGGTTAGAGGGTACACCGTGTTACAGGGTCAGGGGGGGGTTAGAGGGAACACCGTGTAACAGGGTCGGGGGGGGGTTAGAGGGTACACCGTGTTACAGGGTCAGGGGGGGGTTAGAGGGTACACCGTGTTACAGGGTCAGTGGGGGGGTTAGAGGAACACCGTGTTACAGGGTCAGGGTGGGGTTAGAGGGTACACCGTGTTACAGGGTCAGGGGGGGGTTAGAGGGAACACCGTGTTACAGGGTCAGGGGGGGGTTTAGAGGGTACACCGTGTTACAGGGTCAGGGGGGGGGGGGGTTAGAGGGTACACCGTGTTCTAGGGTCAGGGGGGGGTGAGAGGGTACACCGTGTCACAGGGTCAGGGGGGGTTAGAGGGTACACCGTGTTACAGGGTCGGGGGGGGGTTAGAGGGTACACCGTGTTACAGGGTTAAAGGGGGGGTTAGAGGGTACACCGTGTTACAGGGTCAGGGGGTTAGAGGGTACACCGTGTTACAGGGTCAGGGGGTTAGAGGGTACACCGTGTTACAGGGTCAGGGGGGGGTTAGAGGGTACACCGTGTTACAGGGTCAGGGGGTTAGAGGGTACACCGTGTTACAGGGTCAGGGGGGGGGGTTAGAGGGTACACCGTGTTACAGGGTCGGGGGGGGTTAGAGGGTACACCGTGTTACAGGGTCGGGGGGGGTTAGAGGGTACACCGTGTTACAGGGTCAGGGGGGTTAGAGGGTACACCGTGTTACAGGGTCGGGGGGGGTTAGAGGGTACACCGTGTTACAGGGTCAGGGGGTTAGAGGGTACACCGTGTTACAGGGTCAGGGGGGGGGTTAGAGGGTACACCGTGTTACAGGGTCAGGGGGTTAGAGGGTACACCGTGTTACAGGGTCAGGGGGGGGTTAGAGGGAACACCGTGTTACAGGGTCAGGGGGGGTTTAGAGGGTACACCGTGTTACAGGGTCAGGGGGGGGTTAGAGGGTACACCGTGTTACAGGGTCAGGGGGTTAGAGGGTACACCGTGTTACAGGGTCAGGGGGTTGGAGGGTACACCGTGTTACAGGGTCAGGGGGGGGTTAGAGGGTACACCGTGTTACAGGGTCAGGGGGGGTTAGAGGGTACACCGTGTTACAGGGTCAGGGGGGGGTTAGAGGGTACACCGTGTTACAGGGTCAGGGGGGGTTAGAGGGTACACCGTGTTACAGGGTCGGGGGGGGTTAGAGGGTACACCGTGTTACAGGGTCGGGGGGGGTTAGAGGGTACACCGTGTTACAGGGTCGGGGGGGGTTAGAGGGTACACCGTGTTACAGGGTCAGGGGGGGGTTAGAGGGTACACCGTGTTACAGGGTCAGGGGGGTTTAGAGGGTACACCGTGTTACAGGGTCAGGGGGTTAGAGGGTACACAGTGTTACAGGGTCAGGGGGGGGTTAGAGGGTACACCGTGTTACAGGGTCAGGGGGGCGTTAGAGGGTACACCGTGTTACAGGGTCAGGGGGTTAGAGGGTACACCGTGTTACAGGGTCAGGGGGTTAGAGGGTACACCGTGTTACAGGGTCGGGGGGGGTTAGAGGGTACACCGTGTTACAGGGTCGGGGGGGGTTAGAGGGTACACCGTGTTACAGGGTCAGGGTCGGGGGGTTAGAGGGTACACCGTGTTACAGGGTCAGGGGGGGGTTAGAGGGTACACCGTGTTACAGGGTCGGGGGGGGGTTAGAGGGTACACCGTGTTACAGGGTCAGGGGGGGGGTTAGAGGGTACACCGTGTTACAGGGTCAGGGGGGGGGTTAGAGGGTACACCGTGTTACAGGGTCAGGGGGTTAGAGGGTACACCGTGTTACAGGGTCAGGGGGTTAGAGGGTACACCGTGTTACAGGGTCAGGGGGTTAGAGGGTACACCGTGTTACAGGGTCAGGGGGGGGTTAGAGGGTACACCGTGTTACAGGGTCAGGGGGGGGTTAGAGGGTACACCGTGTTACAGGGTCGGGGGGTTAGAGGGTACACCGTGTTACAGGGTCAGGGGGGGGGGTTAGAGGGTACACCGTGTTACAGGGTCAGGGGGGGGTTAGAGGGTACACCGTGTTACAGGGTCAGGGGGGGGTTAGAGGGTACACCGTGTTACAGGGTCGGGGGGTTAGAGGGTACACCGTGTTACAGGGTCAGGGGGGGGGTTAGAGGGTACACCGTGTTACAGGGTCAGGGGGGGGTTAGAGGGTACACCGTGTTACAGGGTCAGGGGGTTAGAGGGTACACCGTGTTACAGGGTCAGGGGGGGGGGTTAGAGGGTACACCGTGTTACAGGGTCAGGGGGGAGTTAGAGGGTACACCCTGTTACAGGGTCAGGGGGGGTTAGAGGGTACACCGTGTTACAGGGTCGGGGGGGGTTAGAGGGTACACCGTGTTACAGGGTCGGGGGGTTAGAGGGTACACCGTGTTACAGGGTCAGGGGGGGGGTTAGAGGGTACACCGTGTTACAGGGTCAGGGGGGGGTTCGAGGGTACACCGTGTTACAGGGTCAGGGGGGGGGTTAGAGGGTACACCGTGTTACAGGGTCAGGGGGGGGTTAGAGGGTACACCGTGTTACAGGGTCAGGGGGGGGTTAGAGGGTACACCGTGTTACAGGGTCAGGGGGGGGGTTAGAGGGTACACCGTGTTACAGGGTCAGGGGGTTCGAGGGTACACCGTGTTACAGGGTCAGGGGGGGGTTAGAGGGTACACCGTGTTACAGGGTCAGGGGGGGTTAGAGGGTACACCGTGTTACAGGGTCAGGGGTCAGAGTGCGTCCCTCATTCGTGTCCTGGTTAAAGGTGTTCCCTGCCGTTGCAGGGTCAGAGGTCACCCCGGAGATGTTGACCTGTGAGTTTTGTGGGAGACTGGAACAAGCCGACAAGTTCAAGAGGTCAAAGAGATTCTGCTCCATGGCCTGTGCCAAGAGGTGAGGTCAAAGGGCACATGACCCTAAACACTCTCCATGTGATACCTGACCCTATCCCCCCCGTGTCTCTCTCTCTCTCTCTCTCTCTGACCCTATCCCCCGTGTCTCTCTCTCTCTCTCTGACCCTATCCCCCGTGTCTCTCTCTCTCTCTCTCTCTCTGACCCTATCCCCCGTGTCTCTCTCTCTCTCTCTGACCCTATCCCCCGTGTCTCTCTCTCTCTCTCTCTCTGACCCTATCCCCCGTGTGTCTCTCTCTCTCTCTCTCTGACCCTATCCCCCGTGTCTCTCTCTCTCTCTCTCTCTCTCTGACCCTATCCCCCGTGTCTCTCTCTCTCTCTCTCTCTCTGACCCTATCCCCCGTGTGTCTCTCTCTCTCTCTCTGACCCTATCCCCCGTGTCTCTCTCTCTCTCTCTGACCCTATCCCCCCGTGTCTCTCTCTCTCTCTCTCTCTGACCCTATCCCCCCCGTGTGTCTCTCTCTCTCTCTCTGACCCTATCCCCCGTGTCTCTCTCTCTCTCTGACCCTATCCCCCGTGTCTCTCTCTCTCTCTCTCTGACCCTATCCCCCCGTGTCTCTCTCTCTCTCTCTCTCTGACCCTATCCCCCGTGTCTCTCTCTCTCTCTCTGACCCTATCCCCCGTCTCTCTCTCTCTCTCTCTCTCTGACCCTATCCCCCGTGTCTCTCTCTCTCTCTCTCTGACCCTATCCCCCGTGTCTCTCTCTCTCTCTCTCTCTGACCCTATCCCCCGTGTCTCTCTCTCTCACTCTCTCTGACCCTATCCCCCGTCTCTCTCTCTCTCTCTCTCTCTCTCTGACCCTATCCCCCGTGTGTCTCTCTCTCTCTCTGACCCTATCCCCCCGTGTCTCTCTCTCTCTCTCTCTGACCCTATCCCCCCGTGTCTCTCTCTCTCTCTCTCTCTGACCCTATCCCCCCGTGTCTCTCTCTGTCTGACCCTATCCCCCCCGTGTCTCTCTCTCTCTCTCTCTCTGACCCTATCCCCGTGTGTCTCTCTCTCTCTCTCTCTCTCTCTGACCCTATCCCCCCGTGTGTCTCTCTCTCTCTCTGACCCTATCCCCCCGTGTCTCTCTCTCTCTCTCTCTGACCCTATCCCCCGTGTCTCTCTCTCTCTCTCTCTGACCCTATCCCCCGTGTGTGTCTCTCTCTCTCTGACCCTATCCCCCCGTGTCTCTCTCTCTCTCTCTCTCTGACCCTATCCCCCCGTGTCTCTCTCTGACCCTATCCCCCGTGTGTCTCTCTCTCTCTCTCACCCTATCCCCCGTGTCTCTCTCTCTCTCTCTCTCTCTGACCCTATCCCCCGTGTCTCTCTCTCTCTCTCTCTCTGACCCTATCCCCCGTGTCTCTCTCTCTCTCTCTGACCCTATCCCCCGTGTCTCTCTCTCTCTCTCTGACCCTATCCCCCGTGTGTCTCTCCCTCCCTCTCTCTCTCTCTCTCTCTCTCTCTCTCTCTCTGACCCTATCCCCCGTGTGTCTCTCCCTCCCTCTCTCTCTCTCTCTCTCTCTCTCTCTCTCTCTGACCCTATCCCCCCGTGTCTCTCTCTCTCTGACCCTATCCCCCCATGTCTCTCTCTCTCTCTCTCTCTCTGACCCTATCCCCCGTGTCTCTCTCTCTCTCTCTCTCTGACCCTATCCCCCCGTGTGTCTCTCTCTCTCTCTGACCCTATCCCCCGTGTCTCTCTCTCTCTCTCTCTCTCTCTCTGACCCTATCCCCCCGTGTCTCTCTCTCTCTCTCTCTGACCCTATCCCCCGTGTGTCTCTCTCTCTCTCTCTGACCCTATCCCCCCGTGTCTCTCTCTCTCTCTCTGACCCTATCCCCCGTGTGTCTCTCTCTCTCTCTCTCTCTCTGACCCTATCCCCCCGTGTCTCTGTCTCTCTCTCTCTCTCTCTCTGACCCTATCCCCCGTGTCTCTCTCTCTCTCTCTCTGACCCTATCCCCCCGTGTGTCTCTCTCTCTCTCTCTCTCTGACCCTATCCCCCGTGTGTCTCTCTCTCTCTCTGACCCTATCCCCCCGTGTCTCTCTCTCTCTCTGACCCTATCCCCCGTGTGTCTCTCTCTCTCTCTGACCCTATCCCCCCGTGTGTCTCTCTCTCTCTCTCTCTGACCCTATCCCCCGTGTGTCTCTCTCTCTCTCTCTGACCCTATCCCCCCGTGTGTCTCTCTCTCTCTCTCTGACCCTATCCCCCCGTGTCTCTCTCTCTCTGACCCTATCCCCCCGTGTCTCTCTCTCTCTCTGACCCTAACCCCCCGTGTCTCTCTCTCTCTCTCTCTGACCCTATCCCCTGTGTCTCTCTCTCTCTCTGACCCTATCCCCTGTGTCTCTCTCTCTCTCTCTCTCTGACCCTATCCCCCGTGACTCTCTCTCTCTCTCTTTCTGACCCTATCCCCCGTGTGTCTCTCTCTCTCTCTCTCTCTGACCCTATCCCCCGTGTGTCTCTCTCTCTCTCTCTCTCTCTCTGACCCTATCCCCCGTGTGTCTCTCTCTCTCTCTCTCTGACCCTATCGCCCGTGTCTCTCTCTCTCTCTCTGACCCTATCCCCCGTGTGTGTCTCTCTCTCTCTCTCTGACCCTATCCCCCCGTGTGTCTCTCTCTCTCTCTCTGACCCTATCCCCCCGTGTGTCTCTCTCTCTCTGACCCTATCCCCCCGTGTCTCTCTCTCTCTCTCTCTCTGACCGTATCCCCCGTGTCTCTCTCTCTCTGACCCTATCCCCCGTGTCTCTCTCTCTCTCTCTCTCTCGGACCCTATCCCCCGTGTCTCTCTCTCTCTGACCCTATCCCCCCGTGTCTCTCTCTCTCTCTGACCCTATCCCCCCGTGTGTCTCTCTCTCTCTCTCTCTCTGACCCTATCCCCCGTGTGTCTCTCTCTCTCTCTCTGACCCTATCCCCCCGTGTGTCTCTCTCTCTCTCTCTGACCCTATCCCCCCGTGTCTCTCTCTCTCTGACCCTATCCCCCCGTGTCTCTCTCTCTCTCTGACCCTAACCCCCCGTGTCTCTCTCTCTCTCTCTCTGACCCCATCCCCTGTGTCTCTCTCTCTCTCTGACCCTATCCCCCTGTGTCTCTCTCTCTCTCTCTCTCTGACCCTATCCCCCGTGACTCTCTCTCTCTCTCTTTCTGACCCTATCCCCCGTGTGTCTCTCTCTCTCTCTCTCTCTGACCCTATCCCCCGTGTGTCTCTCTCTCTCTCTCTCTCTCTCTCTCTGACCCTATCCCCCGTGTGTCTCTCTCTCTCTCTCTCTGACCCTATCGCCCCGTGTCTCTCTCTCTCTCTCTGACCCTATCCCCCGTGTGTGTCTCTCTCTCTCTCTCTGACCCTATCCCCCCGTGTGTCTCTCTCTCTCTCTCTGACCCTATCCCCCCGTGTGTCTCTCTCTCTCTGACCCTATCCCCCCGTGTCTCTCTCTCTCTCTCTCTCTGACCCTATCCCCCGTGTCTCTCTCTCTCTCTGACCCTATCCCCCGTGTCTCTCTCTCTCTCTCTCTCTGACCCTATCCCCCCGTGTCTCTCTCTCTCTCTCTGACCCTATCCCCCCGTGTCTCTCTCTCTCTCTCTGACCCTATCCCCCGTGTCTCTCTCTCTGACCCTATCCCCCGTGTGTGTCTCTCTCTCTCTGACCCTATCCCCCCGTGTGTCTCTCTCTCTCTCTCTCTCTCTGACCCTATCCCCCCGTGTCTCTCTCTCTCTCTCTCTCTGACCCTATCCCCCGTGTCTCTCTCTCTCTCTCTCTCTGACCCTATCCCCCGTGTCTCTCTCTCTCTCTCTGACCCTATCCCCCGTGTCTCTCTCTCTCTCTCTCTCTCTGACCCTATCCCCCCGTGTCTCTCTCTCTCTCTCTCTCTCTGACCCTATCCCCCCGTGTGTCTCTCTCTCTCTCTCTCTGACCCTATCCCCCCGTGTGTCTCTCTCTCTCTGACCCTATCCCCCCGTGTCTCTCTCTCTCTCTCTCTGACCCTATCCCCCCGTGTCTCTCTCTCTCTCTCTCTGACCCTATCCCCCCGTGTGTGTCTCTCTCTCTCTGACCCTATCCCCCGTGTCTCTCTCTCTCTCTCTCTCTCTCTGACCCTATCCCCCGTGTGTCTCTCTCTCTCTCTCTCTCTGACCCTATCCACCCGTGTCTCTCTCTCTCTCTCTCTCTGACCCTATCCCCCGTGTGTCTCTCTCTCTCTCTGATCCTATCCCCCGTGTCTCTCTCTCTCTCTCTCTCTGACCCTATCCCCCATGTCTCTCTCTCTCTCTCTCTCTCTGACCCTATCCCCCGTGTGTCTCTCTCTCTCTCTCTGACCCTATCCTCCCCCGTGTCCCTCTCTCTCTCTCTGACCCTATCCCCCGTGTCTCTCTCTCTCTGACCCTATCCCCCCGTGTCTCTCTCTCTCTCTGACCCTATCCCCCCGTGTGTCTCTCTCTCTCTTCTCTGACCCTATCCCCCGTGTGTCTCTCTCTCTCTCTCTCTGACCCTATCCCCCCTCTCTCTCTCTCTGACCCCTATCCCCCGTGTCTCTCTCTCTCTGACCCCTATCCCCCGTGTCTCTCTCTCTCTCTCTCTCTGACCCTATCCCCCCCCGTGTCCCTCTCTCTCTCTCTGACCCTATCCCCCCGTGTCTCTCTCTCTCTGACCCTATCCCCCGTGTCTCTCTCTCTCTCTCTGACCCTATCCCCCGTGTGTCTCTCTCTCTCTCTCTCTCTGACCCTATCCCCCGTGTCTCTCTCTCTCTCTCTCTCTGACCCTATCCCCCGTGTCTCTCTCTCTCTCTCTGACCCTATCCCCCCGTGTGTCTCTCTCTCTCTCTCTGACCCTATCCCCCGTGTCTCTCTCTCTCTCTCTCTGACCCTATCCCCCGTGTGTCTCTCTCTCTCTCTCTGACCCTATCCCCCGTGTGTCTCTCTCTCTCTCTCTCTCTCTGACCCTATCCCCCGTGTCTCTCTCTCTCTCTCTCTCTGACCCTATTCCCCCGTGTGTCTCTCTCTCTCTCTCTCTGACCCTATCCCCCGTGTCTCTCTCTCTCTCTCTGACCCTATCCCCCCGTGTGTCTCTCTCTCTCTCTCTGACCCTATCCCCCGTGTGTGTCTCTCTCTCTCTCTCTGACCCTATCCCCCGTGTGTCTCTCTCTCTCTCTCTCTGACCCTATCCCCCGTGTGTCTCTCTCTCTCTCTCTCTCTCTCTCTCTCTCTGACCCTATCCCCCGTGTCTCTCTCTCTCTCTCTCTGACCCTATCCCCCCGTGTCTCTCTCTCTCTCTCTCTGACCCTATCCCCCCGTGTCTCTCTCTCTCTCTCTGACCCTATCCCCCGTGTGTGTCTCTCTCTCTCTCTGACCCTATCCCCCTGTGTCTCTCTCTCTCTCTCTGACCCTATCCCCCGTGTGTCTCTCTCTCTCTCTGACCCTATTCCCCCGTGTGTCTCTCTCTCTCTCTCTCTGACCCTATCCCCCCGTGTCTCTCTCTCTCTCTGACCCTATCCCCCCGTGTCTCTCTCTCTCTCTCTGACCCTATCCCCCGTGTGTCTCTCTCTCTCCGACCCTATCCCCCGTGTCTCTCTCTCTCTCTCTCTCTGACCCTATCCCCCCGTGTCTCTCTCTCTCTCTCTCTGACCCTATCCCCCTGTGTCTCTCTCTCTCTCTCTGACCCTATCCCCCGTGTCTCTCTCTCTCTCTCTCTCTGACCCTATCCCCCGTGTCTCTCTCTCTCTCTCTCTCTGACCCTATCCCCCCGTGTCTCTCTCTCTCTCTGACCCTATCCCCCGTGTGTCTCTCTCTCTCTGACCCTATCCCCCGTGTCTCTCTCTCTCTCTCTCTCTCTGACCCTATCCCCCCGTGTCTCTCTCTCTCTCTCTCTCTGACCCTATCCCCCTGTGTCTCTCTCTCTCTCTCTGACCCTATCCCCCCGTGTCTCTCTCTCTCTCTCTCTGACCCTATCCCCCCGTGTGTCTCTCTCTCTCTCTCTCTGACCCTATCCCCCCGTGTCTCTCTCTCTCTCTCTGACCCTATCCCCCGTGTGTCTCTCTCTCTCTGACCCTATCCCCCCGTGTGTCTCTCTCTCTCTGACCCTATCCCCCCGTGTGTCTCTCTCTCTCTCTCTCTCTGACCCTATCCCCCCGTGTGTCTCTCTCTCTCTCTGACCCTATCCCCCGTGTGTCTCTCTCTCTCTCTGACCCTATCCCCCCGTGTGTCTCTCTCTCTCTGACCCTATCCCCCCGTGTGTCTCTCTCTCTCTCTCTCTCTGACCCTATCCCCCCGTGTGTCTCTCTCTCTCTCTGACACTATCCCCCGTGTCTCTCTCTCTCTCTCTCTCTGACCCTATCCCCCGTGTCTCTCTCTCTGACCCTATCCCCCGTGTCTCTCTCTCTCTCTCTCTCTGACCCTATCCCCCGTGTCTCTCTCTCTCTCTCTCTCTGACCCTATCCCCCGTGTCTCTCTCTCTCTCTCTCTCTGACCCTATCCCCCCGTGTCTCTCTCTCTCTCTGACCCTATCCCCCCGTGTCTCTCTCTCTCTCTCTCTGACCCTATCCCCCGTGTGTCTCTCTCTCTCTGACCCTATCCCCCCGTGTGTCTCTCTCTCTCTCTCTGACCCTATCCCCCGTGTCTCTCTCTCTCTCTCTCTGACCCTATCCCCCCGTGTCTCTCTCTCTCTCTGACCCTATCCCCCCGTGTCTCTCTCTCTCTCTCTCTGACCCTATCCCCCGTGTGTCTCTCTCTCTCTGACCCTATCCCCCCGTGTGTCTCTCTATCTCTCTCTGACCCTATCCCCCGTGTCTCTCTCTCTCTCTCTCTGACCCTATCCCCCCCGTGTGTCTCTCTCTCTCTCTCTGACCCTATCCCCCCGTGTCTCTCTCTCTCTCTCTGACCCTATCCCCCCGTGTGTCTCTCTCTCTCTGACCCTATCCCCCGTGTCTCTCTCTCTCTCTCTGACCCTATCCCCCGTGTGTCTCTCTCTCTCTCTCTCTGACCCTATCCCCCGTGTCTCTCTCTCTCTCTCTCTCTGACCCTATCCCCCGTGTCTCTCTCTCTCTCTCTCTGACCCTATCCCCCCGTGTGTCTCTCTCTCTCTCTCTGACCCTATCCCCCCGTGTGTGTCTCTCTCTCTGACCCTATCCCCCGTGTGTCTCTCTCTCTCTGACCCTATCCCCCCGTGTCTCTCTCTCTCTCTCTCTCTCTCTGACCCTATCCCCCGTGTGTCTCTCTCTCTCTCTCTGACCCTATCCCCCGTGTCTCTCTTTCTCTCTCTCTCTGACCCTATCCCCCCGTGTGTCTCTCTCTCTCTCTCTGACCCTATCCCCCCGTGTGTCTCTCTCTCTCTCTCTGACCCTATCCCCCCGTGTGTCTCTCTCTCTCTCCGACCCTATCCCCCCGTGTGTCTCTCTCTCTCTCTCTGACCCTATCCCCCCGTGTCTCTCTCTCTCTCTCTCTGACCCTATCCCCCGTGTCTCTCTCTCTCTCTCTCTCTCTGACCCTATCCCCCGTGTGTCTCTCTCTCTCTGACCCTATCCCCCGTGTGTCTCTCTCTCTCTCTCTCTCTCTCTCTGACCCTATCCCCCGTGTGTCTCTCTCTCTCTCTCTCTCTGACCCTATCCCCCCGTGTCTCTCTCTCTCTCTCTGACCCTATCCCCCGTGTATCTCTCTCTCTCTCTCTCTCTCTGACCCTATCCCCCGTGTGTCTCTCTCTCTCTCTGACCCTATCCCCCCGTGTGTCTCTCTCTCTCTCTCTGACCCTATCCCCCGTGTGTCTCTCTCTCTCTCTCTGACCCTATCCCCCGTGTCTCTCTCTCTCTCTCTCTCTGACCCTATCCCCCCGTGTCTCTCTCTCTCTCTCTCTCTCTGACCCTATCCCCCGTGTCTCTCTCTCTCTCTGACCCTATCCCCCCGTGTCTCTCTCTCTCTCTCTCTCTCTGACCCTATCCCCCGTGTGTGTCTCTCTCTCTCTCTCTCTCTCTGACCCTATCCCCCGTGTCTCTCTCTCTCTCTCTCTCTCTGACCCTATCCCCCGTGTCTCTCTCTCTCTCTCTCTGACCCTATCCCCCGTGTCTCTCTCTCTCTCTCTCTGACCCTATCCCCCCGTGTCTCTCTCTCTCTCTCTCTGACCCTATCCCCCCGTGTGTCTCTCTCTGACCCTGTCCCCCCGTGTGTCTCTCTCTCTCTCTGACCCTATCCCCCGTGTCTCTCTCTCTCTCTCTGACCCTATCCCCCCGTGTGTCTCTCTCTCTCTCTCTCTCTGACCCTATCCCCCCGTGTGTCTCTCTCTCTCTCTGACCCTATCCCCCGTGTCTCTCTCTCTCTCTCTGACCCTATCCCCCCGTGTCTCTCTCTCTCTCTCTCTCTCTGACCCTATCCCCCCGTGTGTCTCTCTCTCTCTCTCTGACCCTATCCCCCCGTGTGTCTCTCTCTCTCTCTCTCTCTGACCCTATCCCCCCGTGTGTCTCTCTCTCTCTCTGACCCTATCCCCCCGTGTCTCTCTCTCTCTCTGACCCTATCCCCCGTGTGTCTCTCTCTCTCTCTGACCCTATCCCCCCGTGTGTCTCTCTCTCTCTCTCTCTGACCCTATCCCCCGTGTGTCTCTCTCTCTCTCTCTGACCCTATCCCCCCGTGTGTCTCTCTCTCTCTCTCTGACCCTATCCCCCCGTGTCTCTCTCTCTCTGACCCTATCCCCCCGTGTCTCTCTCTCTCTCTGACCCTAACCCCCCGTGTCTCTCTCTCTCTCTCTCTGACCCTATCCCCCTGTGTCTCTCTCTCTCTCTGACCCTATCCCCTGTGTCTCTCTCTCTCTCTCTCTCTGACCCTATCCCCCGTGACTCTCTCTCTCTCTCTTTCTGACCCTATCCCCCGTGTGTCTCTCTCTCTCTCTCTCTCTGACCCTATCCCCCGTGTGTCTCTCTCTCTCTCTCTCTCTCTCTCTGACCCTATCCCCCGTGTGTCTCTCTCTCTCTCTCTCTGACCCTATCGCCCGTGTCTCTCTCTCTCTCTCTGACCCTATCCCCCGTGTGTGTCTCTCTCTCTCTCTCTGACCCTATCCCCCCGTGTGTCTCTCTCTCTCTCTCTGACCCTATCCCCCCGTGTGTCTCTCTCTCTCTGACCCTATCCCCCCGTGTCTCTCTCTCTCTCTCTCTCTGACCGTATCCCCCGTGTCTCTCTCTCTCTGACCCTATCCCCCGTGTCTCTCTCTCTCTCTCTCTCTCTGACCCTATCCCCCCGTGTCTCTCTCTCTCTCTCTGACCCTATCCCCCCGTGTCTCTCTCTCTCTCTCTCTGACCCTATCCCCCGTGTCTCTCTCTCTGACCCTATCCCCCGTGTGTGTCTCTCTCTCTCTGACCCTATCCCCCCGTGTGTCTCTCTCTCTCTCTCTCTCTCTCTGACCCTATCCCCCCGTGTCTCTCTCTCTCTCTCTCTCTGACCCTATCCCCCCGTGTCTCTCTCTCTCTCTCTCTGACCCTATCCCCCGTGTCTCTCTCTCTCTCTCTGACCCTATCCCCCGTGTCTCTCTCTCTCTGACCCTATCCCCCCGTGTCTCTCTCTCTCTCTCTCTCTCTCTCTGACCCTATCCCCCCGTGTGTCTCTCTCTCTCTCTCTGACCCTATCCCCCCGTGTGTCTCTCTCTCTCTGACCCTATCCCCCCGTGTGTCTCTCTCTCTCTCTCTCTCTCTCTGACCCTATCCCCCCGTGTCTCTCTCTCTCTCTCTCTCTGACCCTATCCCCCGTGTCTCTCTCTCTCTCTCTCTGACCCTATCCCCCGTGTCTCTCTCTCTCTCTCTGACCCTATCCCCCGTGTCTCTCTCTCTCTGACCCTATCCCCCCGTGTCTCTCTCTCTCTCTCTCTCTCTCTGACCCTATCCCCCCGTGTGTCTCTCTCTCTCTCTCTGACCCTATCCCCCCGTGTGTCTCTCTCTCTCTGACCCTATCCCCCCGTGTCTCTCTCTCTCTCTCTCTGACCCTATCCCCCCGTGTCTCTCTCTCTCTCTCTCTGACCCTATCCCCCCGTGTGTGTCTCTCTCTCTCTCTGACCCTATCCCCCGTGTCTCTCTCTCTCTCTCTCTCTCTCTCTCTCTGACCCTATCCCCCGTGTGTCTCTCTCTCTCTCTCTCTCTGACCCTATCCACCCGTGTCTCTCTCTCTCTCTCTCTCTCTGACCCTATCCCCCGTGTGTCTCTCTCTCTCTCTGATCCTATCCCCCGTGTCTCTCTCTCTCTCTCTCTCTGACCCTATCCCCCATGTCTCTCTCTCTCTCTCTCTCTCTGACCCTATCCCCCGTGTGTCTCTCTCTCTCTCTCTGACCCTATCCCCCCCCGTGTCCCTCTCTCTCTCTCTCTGACCCTATCCCCCGTGTCTCTCTCTCTCTGACCCTATCCCCCCGTGTCTCTCTCTCTCTCTGACCCTATCCCCCCGTGTGTCTCTCTCTCTCTCTCTCTCTGACCCTATCCCCCGTGTGTCTCTCTCTCTCTCTCTGACCCTATCCCCCCGTGTGTCTCTCTCTCTCTCTCTGACCCTATCCCCCCGTGTCTCTCTCTCTCTGACCCTATCCCCCCGTGTCTCTCTCTCTCTCTGACCCTAACCCCCCGTGTCTCTCTCTCTCTCTCTCTGACCCCATCCCCTGTGTCTCTCTCTCTCTCTGACCCTATCCCCTGTGTCTCTCTCTCTCTCTCTCTCTGACCCTATCCCCCGTGACTCTCTCTCTCTCTCTTTCTGACCCTATCCCCCGTGTGTCTCTCTCTCTCTCTCTCTCTGACCCTATCCCCCGTGTGTCTCTCTCTCTCTCTCTCTCTCTCTCTGACCCTATCCCCCGTGTGTCTCTCTCTCTCTCTCTCTGATCCTATCGCCCGTGTCTCTCTCTCTCTCTCTCTGACCCTATCCCCCGTGTGTGTCTCTCTCTCTCTCTCTGACCCTATCCCCCCGTGTGTCTCTCTCTCTCTCTCTGACCCTATCCCCCCGTGTGTCTCTCTCTCTCTGACCCTATCCCCCCGTGTCTCTCTCTCTCTCTCTCTCTGACCGTATCCCCCGTGTCTCTCTCTCTCTGACCCTATCCCCCGTGTCTCTCTCTCTCTCTCTCTCTGACCCTATCCCCCCGTGTCTCTCTCTCTCTCTCTGACCCTATCCCCCCGTGTCTCTCTCTCTCTCTCTGACCCTATCCCCCGTGTCTCTCTCTCTGACCCTATCCCCCGTGTGTGTCTCTCTCTCTCTGACCCTATCCCCCCGTGTGTCTCTCCCTCTCTCTCTCTCTCTGACCCTATCCCCCCGTGTCTCTCTCTCTCTCTCTCTCTGACCCTATCCCCCGTGTCTCTCTCTCTCTCTCTCTGACCCTATCCCCCGTGTCTCTCTCTCTCTCTCTGACCCTATCCCCCGTGTCTCTCTCTCTCTCTCTCTCTCTGACCCTATCCCCCCGTGTCTCTCTCTCTCTCTCTCTCTCTGACCCTATCCCCCCGTGTGTCTCTCTCTCTCTCTCTGACCCTATCCCCCTGTGTGTCTCTCTCTCTCTGACCCTATCCCCCCGTGTCTCTCTCTCTCTCTCTCTGACCCTATCCCCCCGTGTCTCTCTCTCTCTCTCTCTGACCCTATCCCCCCGTGTGTGTCTCTCTCTCTCTGACCCTATCCCCCGTGTCTCTCTCTCTCTCTCTCTCTCTCTGACCCTATCCCCCGTGTGTCTCTCTCTCTCTCTCTCTCTGACCCTATCCACCCGTGTCTCTCTCTCTCTCTCTGACCCTATCCCCCGTGTGTCTCTCTCTCTCTCTGATCCTATCCCCCGTGTCTCTCTCTCTCTCTCTCTCTGACCCTATCCCCCATGTCTCTCTCTCTCTCTCTCTCTCTCTGACCCTATCCCCCGTGTGTCTCTCTCTCTCTCTCTGACCCTATCCCCCCCCGTGTCCCTCTCTCTCTCTCTGACCCTATCCCCCGTGTCTCTCTCTCTCTGACCCTATCCCCCCGTGTCTCTCTCTCTCTCTGACCCTATCCCCCCGTGTGTCTCTCTCTCTTTCTCTGACCCTATCCCCCGTGTGTCTCTCTGACCCTATCCCCCCTCTCTCTCTCTCTGACCCCTATCCCCCGTGTCTCTCTCTCTCTCTCTCTCTCTGACCCTATCCCCCCCCGTGTCCCTCTCTCTCTCTCTGACCCTATCCCCCCGTGTCTCTCTCTCTCTGACCCTATCCCCCGTGTCTCTCTCTCTCTCTCTGACCCTATCCCCCGTGTGTCTCTCTCTCTCTCTCTCTCTGACCCTATCCCCCGTGTCTCTCTCTCTCTCTCTCTCTGACCCTATCCCCCGTGTCTCTCTCTCTCTCTCTGACCCTATCCCCCCGTGTGTCTCTCTCTCTCTCTCTGACCCTATCCCCCGTGTCTCTCTCTCTCTCTCTGACCCTATCCCCCGTGTGTCTCTCTCTCTCTCTCTCTGACCCTATCCCCCGTGTGTCTCTCTCTCTCTCTCTCTCTCTGACCCTATCCCCCGTGTCTCTCTCTCTCTCTCTCTCTGACCCTATTCCCCCGTGTGTCTCTCTCTCTCTCTCTCTGACCCTATCCCCCGTGTCTCTCTCTCTCTCTCTGACCCTATCCCCCCGTGTGTCTCTCTCTCTCTCTCTGACCCTATCCCCCGTGTGTGTCTCTCTCTCTCTCTCTGACCCTATCCCCCGTGTGTCTCTCTCTCTCTCTCTCTGACCCTATCCCCCGTGTGTCTCTCTCTCTCTCTCTCTCTCTCTCTCTGACCCTATCCCCCGTGTCTCTCTCTCTCTCTCTCTGACCCTATCCCCCCGTGTCTCTCTCTCTCTCTCTCTGACCCTATCCCCCCGTGTCTCTCTCTCTCTCTCTGACCCTATCCCCCGTGTGTCTCTCTCTCTCTCTCTCTCTCTGACCCTATCCCCCTGTGTCTCTCTCTCTCTCTCTGACCCTATCCCCCGTGTGTCTCTCTCTCTCTCTGACCCTATCCCCCCGTGTGTCTCTCTCTCTCTCTCTCTGACCCTATCCCCCCGTGTCTCTCTCTCTCTCTGACCCTATCCCCCCGTGTCTCTCTCTCTCTCTCTGACCCTATCCCCCGTGTGTCTCTCTCTCTCCGACCCTATCCCCCGTGTCTCTCTCTCTCTCTCTCTCTGACCCTATCCCCCCGTGTCTCTCTCTCTCTCTCTCTCTGACCCTATCCCCCTGTGTCTCTCTCTCTCTCTCTCTCTGACCCTATCCCCCGTGTCTCTCTCTCTCTCTCTCTCTGACCCTATCCCCCGTGTCTCTCTCTCTCTCTCTCTGACCCTATCCCCCCGTGTCTCTCTCTCTCTCTGACCCTATCCCCCGTGTGTCTCTCTCTCTCTGACCCTATCCCCCGTGTCTCTCTCTCTCTCTCTCTCTCTGACCCTATCCCCCCGTGTCTCTCTCTCTCTCTCTCTCTGACCCTATCCCCCTGTGTCTCTCTCTCTCTCTCTGACCCTATCCCCCCGTGTCTCTCTCTCTCTCTCTCTGACCCTATCCCCCCGTGTGTCTCTCTCTCTCTCTCTGACCCTATCCCCCCGTGTGTCTCTCTCTCTCTCTCTGACCCTATCCCCCGTGTGTCTCTCTCTCTCTGACCCTATCCCCCCGTGTGTCTCTCTCTCTCTGACCCTATCCCCCCGTGTGTCTCTCTCTCTCTCTCTCTGACCCTATCCCCCCGTGTGTCTCTCTCTCTCTCTGACCCTATCCCCCGTGTGTCTCTCTCTCTCTCTGACCCTATCCCCCCGTGTGTCTCTCTCTCTCTGACCCTATCCCCCCGTGTGTCTCTCTCTCTCTCTCTCTCTGACCCTATCCCCCCGTGTGTCTCTCTCTCTCTCTGACCCTATCCCCCGTGTCTCTCTCTCTCTCTCTCTGACCCTATCCCCCGTGTCTCTCTCTCTCTCTCTCTCTCTGACCCTATCCCCCGTGTCTCTCTCTCTCTCTCTCTCTGACCCTATCCCCCTGTGTCTCTCTCTCTCTCTGACCCTATCCCCCCGTGTCTCTCTCTCTCTCTCTCTGACCCTATCCCCCGTGTGTCTCTCTCTCTCTGACCCTATCCCCCCGTGTGTCTCTCTCTCTCTCTGACCCTATCCCCCGTGTCTCTCTCTCTCTCTCTCTGACCCTATCCCCCCCGTGTGTCTCTCTCTCTCTCTCTGACCCTATCCCCCGTGTGTCTCTCTCTCTCTCTGACCCTATCCCCCCCGTGTCTCTCTCTCTCTCTCTGACCCTATCCCCCCGTGTGTCTCTCTCTCTCTGACCCTATCCCCCGTGTCTCTCTCTCTCTCTCTGACCCTATCCCCCGTGTGTCTCTCTCTCTCTCTCTCTCTGACCCTATCCCCCGTGTCTCTCTCTCTCTCTCTCTCTGACCCTATCCCCCGTGTCTCTCTCTCTCTCTCTCTCTGACCCTATCCCCCCGTGTGTCTCTCTCTCTCTCTCTGACCCTATCCCCCCGTGTGTCTCTCTCTCTCTCTCTGACCCTATCCCCCGTGTCTCTCTCTCTCTCTCTCTGACCCTATCCCCCGTGTGTCTCTCTCTCTCTCTCTGACCCTATCCCCCGTGTGTCTCTCTCTCTCTCTCTGACCCTATCCCCCGTGTGTCTCTCTCTCTCTCTCTCTCTGACCCTATCCCCCGTGTGTCTCTCTCTCTCTCTCTGACCCTATCCCCCGTGTGTCTCTCTCTCTCTGACCCTATCCCCCCGTGTGTCTCTCTCTCTCTCTCTGACCCTATCCCCCCGTGTGTCTCTCTCTCTCTCTGACCCTATCCCCCCGTGTGTCTCTCTCTCTCTCTCTGACCCTATCCCCCCGTGTGTGTCTCTCTCTCTGACCCTATCCCCCGTGTGTCTCTCTCTCTCTGACCCTATCCCCCCGTGTCTCTCTCTCTCTCTCTCTCTCTGACCCTATCCCCCGTGTGTCTCTCTCTCTCTCTCTGACCCTATCCCCCGTGTCTCTCTTTCTCTCTCTCTCTGACCCTATCCCCCCGTGTGTCTCTCTCTCTCTCTCTGACCCTATCCCCCCGTGTGTCTCTCTCTCTCTCTCTGACCCTATCCCCCCGTGTGTCTCTCTCTCTCTCCGACCCTATCCCCCCGTGTGTCTCTCTCTCTCTCTCTGACCCTATCCCCCCGTGTCTCTCTCTCTCTCTCTCTGACCCTATCCCCCGTGTCTCTCTCTCTCTCTCTCTCTCTCTGACCCTATCCCCCGTGTGTCTCTCTCTCTCTGACCCTATCCCCCGTGTGTCTCTCTCTCTCTCTCTCTCTCTCTCTCTGACCCTATCCCCCGTGTGTCTCTCTCTCTCTCTCTCTCTGACCCTATCCCCCCGTGTCTCTCTCTCTCTCTCTGACCCTATCCCCCGTGTATCTCTCTCTCTCTCTCTCTCTGACCCTATCCCCCGTGTGTCTCTCTCTCTCTCTGACCCTATCCCCCCGTGTGTCTCTCTCTCTCTCTCTGACCCTATCCCCCGTGTGTCTCTCTCTCTCTCTCTGACCCTATCCCCCGTGTGTCTCTCTCTCTCTCTCTCTCTGACCCTATCCCCCCGTGTCTCTCTCTCTCTCTCTCTCTCTGACCCTATCCCCCGTGTCTCTCTCTCTCTCTGACCCTATCCCCCCGTGTCTCTCTCTCTCTCTCTGACCCTATCCCCCGTGTGTGTCTCTCTCTCTCTCTCTCTCTCTCTCTGACCCTATCCCCCGTGTCTCTCTCTCTCTCTCTCTCTCTGACCCTATCCCCCGTGTCTCTCTCTCTCTCTCTCTGACCCTATCCCCCGTGTCTCTCTCTCTCTCTCTCTGACCCTATCCCCCCGTGTCTCTCTCTCTCTCTCTCTGACCCTATCCCCCCGTGTGTCTCTCTCTGACCCTGTCCCCCCGTGTGTCTCTCTCTCTCTCTGACCCTATCCCCCGTGTCTCTCTCTCTCTCTCTGACCCTATCCCCCCGTGTGTCTCTCTCTCTCTCTCTCTCTGACCCTATCCCCCCGTGTGTCTCTCTCTCTCTCTGACCCTATCCCCCGTGTCTCTCTCTCTCTCTCTGACCCTATCCCCCCGTGTCTCTCTCTCTCTCTCTCTCTCTGACCCTATCCCCCCGTGTGTCTCTCTCTCTCTCTGACCCTATCCCCCCGTGTCTCTCTCTCTCTCTGACCCTATCCCCCGTGTCTCTCTCTCTCTCTCTCTCTCTGACCCTATCCCCCCGTGTCTCTCTCTCTCTCTCTCTCTCTGACCCTATCCCCCGTGTCTCTCTCTCTCTCTCTCTCTCTCTCTGACCCTATCCCCCGTGTCTATCTCTCTCTCTCTCTCTCTGACCCTATCCCCCCGTGTCTCTCTCTCTCTCTCTCTGACCCTATCCCCCGTGTGTCTCTCTCTCTCTCTCTCTCTCTGACCCTATCCCCCGTGTCTCTCTCTCTCTCTCTCTGACCCCTATCCCCCGTGTCTCTCTCTCTCTCTCTCTCTGACCCTATCCCCCGTGTGTCTCTCTCTCTCTCTCTCTCTGACCCTATCCCCCGTGTCTATCTCTCTCTCTCTCTCTCTGACCCTATCCCCCGTGTCTCTCTCTCTCTCTCTCTCTGACCCTATCCCCCGTGTCTCTCTCTCTCTCTCTGACCCTATCCCCCCGTGTCTCTCTCTCTCTCTCTCTGACCCTATCCCCCGTGTCTCTCTCTCTCTGACCCTATCCCCCCGTGTCTCTCTCTCTCTCTCTCTGACCCTATCCCCCGTGTGTCTCTCTCTGACCCTGTCCCCCCGTGTGTCTCTCTCTCTCTCTGACCCTATCCCCCGTGTCTCTCTCTCTCTCTCTGACCCTATCCCCCCGTGTGTCTCTCTCTCTCTCTCTCTCTGACCCTATCCCCCCGTGTGTCTCTCTCTCTCTCTGACCCTATCCCCCGTGTCTCTCTCTCTCTCTCTCTGACCCTGTCCCCCCGTGTGTCTCTCTCTCTCTCTGACCCTATCCCCCGTGTCTCTCTCTCTCTCTCTGACCCTATCCCCCCGTGTGTCTCTCTCTCTCTCTCTCTGACCCTATCCCCCCGTGTGTCTCTCTCTCTCTCTGACCCTATCCCCCCGTGTCTCTCTCTCTCTCTCTGACCCTATCCCCCCGTGTGTCTCTCTCTCTCTCTCTCTCTGACCCTATCCCCCCGTGTGTCTCTCTCTCTCTCTGACCCTATCCCCCCGTGTCTCTCTCTCTCTCTCTCTGACCCTATCCCCCCGTGTCTCTCTCTCTCTCTCTGACCCTATCCCCCGTGTCTCTCTCTCTCTCTCTCTGACCCTATCCCCCCGTGTCTCTCTCTCTCTCTCTCTGACCGTATATCTCCCCACCGTGTGGTGCAGGTACAATGTCAGCTGTAGGAAGGGGGTGCGGAGATTCACAGTGGACCGACAGAATCCCTTCCAGAAGGATCCCGATCCTCGGACCGGCCGCAGATCCACTCGGAAAGGGAGCACCGAGGCTGCTCGGGGCAGCATCAAGAGGCTGTTCAAGGTGACTCCCTCCCCACATCCCCCTCCCCCTCCCGGTGACGTTAACCCTCTCCCTCTCCCCCTCCCCCTCCCAGTGACGTTAACCCTCTCCCTCTCCCCCTCCCCCTCCCGGTGACGTTAACCCTCTCCCTCTCCCCCTCCCGGTGACGTTAACCCTCTCCCCCTCTCCCCCTCCCGGTGACGTTAACCCTCCCCCTCTCCCGGTGACGTTAACCCTCTCCCTCTCCCTCTCCAGGTGACGTTAACCCTCTCCCCCCTCCCCCTCCCGGTGACGTTAACCCTCTCCCTCTCCCCCTCCCGGTGACGTTAACCCTCTCCCCCCTCCCCCTCCCGGTGACGTTAACCCGCTCCCTCTCCCCCTCCCGGTGACGTTAACCCTCTCCCCCTCTCCCTCTCCCGGTGACGTTAACCCTCTCCCTCTCCCTCTCCCGGTGACGTTAACCCCCCCCCCATCTCCCCCTCCCGGTGACGTTAACCCTCTCCCCCTCTCCCTCTCCCCCTCCCGGTGACGTTAACCCTCTCCCCTCTCCCTCCCGGTGACGTTAACCCTCTCCCCCTCCCGGTGACGTTAACCCTCTCCCCCTCTCCCCCTCCCGGTGACGTTAACCCTCCCCCTCTCCCGGTGACGTTAACCCTCTCCCCCTCCCGGTGACGTTAACCCTCTCCCTCTCCCCCTCCCGGTGACGTTAACCCTCTCCCCCTCCCCCTCCCGGTGACGTTAACCCTCTCCCCCTCCCCCTCTTGGTGACGTTAACCCTCTCCCTCTCCCCCTCCCGGTGACGTTAACCCTCTCCCCTCTCCCCCCTCCCGGTGACGTTAACCCTCTCCCCCTCCCGGTGATGTTAACCCTCCCCCTCTCCCCCTCCCGGTGACGTTAACCCTCTCCCCCTCCCCCTCCCGGTGACGTTAACCCTCTCCCCCTCTCCCCCTCCCGGTGACGTTAACCCTCTCTCCCCCTCCCCCTCCCGGTGACGTTAACCCTCTCCCTCTCCCCCTCCCGGTGACGTTAACCCTCTCCCTCTCCCCCTCCCGGTGACGTTAACCCTCCCCCTCTCCCCCTCCCGGTGACGTTAACCCTCCCCCTCTCCCCCTCCCGGTGACGTTAACCCTCTCCCCCTCCCGGTGAAGTTAACCCTCTCCCCTCTCCCTCCCGGTGACGTTAACCCTCTCCCTCTCCCTCCCGGTGACGTTAACCCTCTCCCTCTCCCGGTGACGTTAACCCTCTCCCCCTCCCGGTGACGTTAACCCTCTCCCCTCTCCCTCCCGGTGACGTTAACCCTCCCCCTCTCCCTCCCGGTGACGTTAACCCTCTCCCTCTCCCCCTCCCGGTGACGTTAACCCTCTCTCCCTCTCCCCCTCCCGGTGACGTTAACCCTCTCTCCCCCTCCCCCTCCCGGTGACGTTAACCCTCTCTCCCCCTCCCTCTCCCGGTGAGGTTAACCCTCTCTCCCTCTCACCCTCCCGGTGACGTTAACCCTCTCCCCCTCTCCCTCCCGGTGATGTTAACCCTCTCCCCCCTCTCCCCCTCCCGGTGACGTTAACCCTCTCCCCCTCCCTCTCCCGGTGACGTTAACCCTCTCCCCCTCCCGGTGACGTTAACCCTCTCCCCCTCCCTCTCCCGGTGACGTTAACCCTCTCCCTCTCTCCCTCCCGGTGACGTTAACCCTCTCCCCTCTCCCCCTCCCGGTGACGTTAACCCTCCCCCTCTCCCCCTCCCGGTGACGTTAACCCGCTCCCTCTCCCCCTCCCGGTGACGTTAACCCTCCCCCTCTCCCCCTCCTGGTGATGTTAACCCTCTCCCCTCTCCCCCTCCCGGTGACGTTAACCCTCTACCTCTCCCCCTCCCGGTGACGTTAACCCTCCCCCTCTCCCCCTCCCGGTGACGTTAACCCTCTCCCCCTCCCGGTGACGTTAACCCTCTCCCCCTCCCCCTCCCGGTGACGTTAACCCTCTCCCTCTCCCCCTCCCGGTGACGTTAACCCTCTCCCCCTCCCGGTGACGTTAACCCTCTCTCCCCCTCCCTCTCCCGGTGACGTTAACCCTCTCTCCCCCTCCCTCTCCCGGTGATGTTAACCCTCTCCCCCTCCCCCTCCCGGTGATGTTAACCCTCTCCCCCTCCCGGTGACGTTAACCCTCTCTCCCTCTCCCCCTCCCGGTGACTTTAACCCTCTCCCCTCTCCCCCTCCCGGTGACGTTAACCCTCTCCCTCTCCCTCTCTCCCTCCCGGTGACGTTAACCCTCTCCCTCTCCCCCTCCCGGTGACGTTAACCCTCTCCCTCTCCCCCTCCCGGTGACGTTAACCCTCTCTCCCTCTCCCCCTCCCGGTGACGTTAACCCTCTCCCTCTCCCCCTCCCGGTGACGTTAACCCTCTCCCCCTCTCCCCCTCCCGGTGACGTTAACCCTCTCCCTCTCCCCCTCCCGGTGACGTTAACCCTCTCCCTCTCCCCCTCCCGGTGACGTTAACCCTCTCCCTCTCCCCCTCCCGGTGACGTTAACCCTCTCCCTCTCCCCCTCCCGGTGACGTTAACCCTCTCCCCCTCCCGGTGACGTTAACCCTCTCCCCCTCTCCCCCTCCCCCTCCCGGTGACGTTAACCCTCTCCCTCTCCCTCTCCCGGTGACGTTAACCCTCTCCCTCTCCCCCTCCCGGTGACGTTAACCCTCTCCCTCTCCCCCTCCCGGTGACGTTAACCCTCTCCCCCTCCCGGTGACGTTAACCCTCTCCCCCTCTCCCTCCCGGTGACGTTAACCCTCTCCCTCTCCCCCTCCCGGTGACGTTAACCCTCTCCCTCTCCCTCTCCCGGTGACGTTAACCCTCTCCCTCTCCCCCTCCCGGTGACGTTAACCCTCTCCCTCTCTCCCTCCCGGTGACGTTAACCCTCTCCCTCTCCCCCTCCCGGTGACGTTAACCCTCTCCCCCTCTCCCCCTCCCGGTGACGTTAACCCTCTCCCTCTCCCCCTCCCCCTCCCGGTGACGTTAACCCTCTCCCCCTCCCGGTGACGTTAACCCTCTCCCCCTCCCGGTGAAGTTAACCCTCTCCCCTCTCCCTCCCGGTGACGTTAACCCTCTCCCTCTCCCTCCCGGTGACGTTAACCCTCTCCCTCTCCCGGTGACGTTAACCCTCTCCCCCTCCCGGTGACGTTAACCCTCTCCCCTCTCCCTCCCGGTGACGTTAACCCTCCCCCTCTCCCTCCCGGTGACGTTAACCCTCTCCCTCTCCCCCTCCCGGTGACGTTAACCCTCTCTCCCTCTCCCCCTCCCGGTGACGTTAACCCTCTCTCCCCCTCCCCCTCCCGGTGACGTTAACCCTCTCTCCCCCTCCCTCTCCCGGTGAGGTTAACCCTCTCTCCCTCTCACCCTCCCGGTGACGTTAACCCTCTCCCCCTCTCCCTCCCGGTGATGTTAACCCTCTCCCCCCTCTCCCCCTCCCGGTGACGTTAACCCTCTCCCCCTCCCTCTCCCGGTGACGTTAACCCTCTCCCCCTCCCGGTGACGTTAACCCTCTCCCCCTCCCTCTCCCGGTGACGTTAACCCTCTCCCTCTCTCCCTCCCGGTGACGTTAACCCTCTCCCCTCTCCCCCTCCCGGTGACGTTAACCCTCCCCCTCTCCCCCTCCCGGTGACGTTAACCCGCTCCCTCTCCCCCTCCCGGTGACGTTAACCCTCCCCCTCTCCCCCTCCTGGTGATGTTAACCCTCTCCCCTCTCCCCCTCCCGGTGACGTTAACCCTCTACCTCTCCCCCTCCCGGTGACGTTAACCCTCCCCCTCTCCCCCTCCCGGTGACGTTAACCCTCTCCCCCTCCCGGTGACGTTAACCCTCTCCCCCTCCCCCTCCCGGTGACGTTAACCCTCTCCCTCTCCCCCTCCCGGTGACGTTAACCCTCTCCCCCTCCCGGTGACGTTAACCCTCTCTCCCCCTCCCTCTCCCGGTGACGTTAACCCTCTCTCCCCCTCCCTCTCCCGGTGATGTTAACCCTCTCCCCCTCCCCCTCCCGGTGATGTTAACCCTCTCCCCCTCCCGGTGACGTTAACCCTCTCTCCCTCTCCCCCTCCCGGTGACTTTAACCCTCTCCCCTCTCCCCCTCCCGGTGACGTTAACCCTCTCCCTCTCCCTCTCTCCCTCCCGGTGACGTTAACCCTCTCCCTCTCCCCCTCCCGGTGACGTTAACCCTCTCCCTCTCCCCCTCCCGGTGACGTTAACCCTCTCCCTCTCCCCCTCCCGGTGACGTTAACCCTCTCTCCCTCTCCCCCTCCCGGTGACGTTAACCCTCTCCCTCTCCCCCTCCCGGTGACGTTAACCCTCTCTCCCTCTCCCCCTCCCGGTGACGTTAACCCTCTCCCTCTCCCCCTCCCGGTGACGTTAACCCTCTCCCCCTCTCCCCCTCCCGGTGACGTTAACCCTCTCCCTCTCCCCCTCCCGGTGACGTTAACCCTCTCCCTCTCCCCCTCCCGGTGACGTTAACCCTCTCCCTCTCCCCCTCCCGGTGACGTTAACCCTCTCCCCCTCCCGGTGACGTTAACCCTCTCCCCCTCTCCCCCTCCCCCTCCCGGTGACGTTAACCCTCTCCCTCTCCCTCTCCCGGTGACGTTAACCCTCTCCCTCTCCCCCTCCCGGTGACGTTAACCCTCTCCCTCTCCCCCTCCCGGTGACGTTAACCCTCTCCCCCTCCCGGTGACGTTAACCCTCTCCCCCTCTCCCTCCCGGTGACGTTAACCCTCTCCCTCTCCCCCTCCCGGTGACGTTAACCCTCTCCCTCTCCCTCTCCCGGTGACGTTAACCCTCTCCCTCTCCCCCTCCCGGTGACGTTAACCCTCTCCCTCTCTCCCTCCCGGTGACGTTAACCCTCTCCCTCTCCCCCTCCCGGTGACGTTAACCCTCTCCCCCTCCCGGTGACGTTAACCCTCTCCCTCTCCCCCTCCCCCTCCCGGTGACGTTAACCCTCTCCCCCTCCCGGTGACGTTAACCCTCTCCCCCTCCCGGTGAAGTTAACCCTCTCCCCTCTCCCTCCCGGTGACGTTAACCCTCTCCCTCTCCCTCCCGGTGACGTTAACCCTCTCCCTCTCCCGGTGACGTTAACCCTCTCCCCCTCCCGGTGACGTTAACCCTCTCCCCTCTCCCTCCCGGTGACGTTAACCCTCCCCCTCTCCCTCCCGGTGACGTTAACCCTCTCCCTCTCCCCCTCCCGGTGACGTTAACCCTCTCTCCCTCTCCCCCTCCCGGTGACGTTAACCCTCTCTCCCCCTCCCCCTCCCGGTGACGTTAACCCTCTCTCCCCCTCCCTCTCCCGGTGAGGTTAACCCTCTCTCCCTCTCACCCTCCCGGTGACGTTAACCCTCTCCCCCTCTCCCTCCCGGTGATGTTAACCCTCTCCCCCCTCTCCCCCTCCCGGTGACGTTAACCCTCTCCCCCTCCCTCTCCCGGTGACGTTAACCCTCTCCCCCTCCCGGTGACGTTAACCCTCTCCCCCTCCCTCTCCCGGTGACGTTAACCCTCTCCCTCTCTCCCTCCCGGTGACGTTAACCCTCTCCCCTCTCCCCCTCCCGGTGACGTTAACCCTCCCCCTCTCCCCCTCCCGGTGACGTTAACCCGCTCCCTCTCCCCCTCCCGGTGACGTTAACCCTCCCCCTCTCCCCCTCCTGGTGATGTTAACCCTCTCCCCTCTCCCCCTCCCGGTGACGTTAACCCTCTACCTCTCCCCCTCCCGGTGACGTTAACCCTCCCCCTCTCCCCCTCCCGGTGACGTTAACCCTCTCCCCCTCCCGGTGACGTTAACCCTCTCCCCCTCCCCCTCCCGGTGACGTTAACCCTCTCCCTCTCCCCCTCCCGGTGACGTTAACCCTCTCCCCCTCTCCCCCTCCCCCTCCCGGTGACGTTAACCCTCTCCCTCTCCCTCTCCCGGTGACGTTAACCCTCTCCCTCTCCCCCTCCCGGTGACGTTAACCCTCTCCCTCTCCCCCTCCCGGTGACGTTAACCCTCTCCCCCTCCCGGTGACGTTAACCCTCTCCCCCTCTCCCTCCCGGTGACGTTAACCCTCTCCCTCTCCCCCTCCCGGTGACGTTAACCCTCTCCCTCTCCCTCTCCCGGTGACGTTAACCCTCTCCCTCTCCCCCTCCCGGTGACGTTAACCCTCTCCCTCTCTCCCTCCCGGTGACGTTAACCCTCTCCCTCTCCCCCTCCCGGTGACGTTAACCCTCTCCCCCTCTCCCCCTCCCGGTGACGTTAACCCTCTCCCTCTCCCCCTCCCCCTCCCGGTGACGTTAACCCTCTCCCCCTCCCGGTGACGTTAACCCTCTCCCCCTCCCGGTGAAGTTAACCCTCTCCCCTCTCCCTCCCGGTGACGTTAACCCTCTCCCTCTCCCTCCCGGTGACGTTAACCCTCTCCCTCTCCCGGTGACGTTAACCCTCTCCCCCTCCCGGTGACGTTAACCCTCTCCCCTCTCCCTCCCGGTGACGTTAACCCTCCCCCTCTCCCTCCCGGTGACGTTAACCCTCTCCCTCTCCCCCTCCCGGTGACGTTAACCCTCTCTCCCTCTCCCCCTCCCGGTGACGTTAACCCTCTCTCCCCCTCCCCCTCCCGGTGACGTTAACCCTCTCTCCCCCTCCCTCTCCCGGTGAGGTTAACCCTCTCTCCCTCTCACCCTCCCGGTGACGTTAACCCTCTCCCCCTCTCCCTCCCGGTGATGTTAACCCTCTCCCCCCTCTCCCCCTCCCGGTGACGTTAACCCTCTCCCCCTCCCTCTCCCGGTGACGTTAACCCTCTCCCCCTCCCGGTGACGTTAACCCTCTCCCCCTCCCTCTCCCGGTGACGTTAACCCTCTCCCTCTCTCCCTCCCGGTGACGTTAACCCTCTCCCCTCTCCCCCTCCCGGTGACGTTAACCCTCCCCCTCTCCCCCTCCCGGTGACGTTAACCCGCTCCCTCTCCCCCTCCCGGTGACGTTAACCCTCCCCCTCTCCCCCTCCTGGTGATGTTAACCCTCTCCCCTCTCCCCCTCCCGGTGACGTTAACCCTCTACCTCTCCCCCTCCCGGTGACGTTAACCCTCCCCCTCTCCCCCTCCCGGTGACGTTAACCCTCTCCCCCTCCCGGTGACGTTAACCCTCTCCCCCTCCCCCTCCCGGTGACGTTAACCCTCTCCCTCTCCCCCTCCCGGTGACGTTAACCCTCTCCCCCTCCCGGTGACGTTAACCCTCTCTCCCCCTCCCTCTCCCGGTGACGTTAACCCTCTCTCCCCCTCCCTCTCCCGGTGATGTTAACCCTCTCCCCCTCCCCCTCCCGGTGATGTTAACCCTCTCCCCCTCCCGGTGACGTTAACCCTCTCTCCCTCTCCCCCTCCCGGTGACTTTAACCCTCTCCCCTCTCCCCCTCCCGGTGACGTTAACCCTCTCCCTCTCCCTCTCTCCCTCCCGGTGACGTTAACCCTCTCCCTCTCCCCCTCCCGGTGACGTTAACCCTCTCCCTCTCCCCCTCCCGGTGACGTTAACCCTCTCCCTCTCCCCCTCCCGGTGACGTTAACCCTCTCTCCCTCTCCCCCTCCCGGTGACGTTAACCCTCTCCCTCTCCCCCTCCCGGTGACGTTAACCCTCTCTCCCTCTCCCCCTCCCGGTGACGTTAACCCTCTCCCTCTCCCCCTCCCGGTGACGTTAACCCTCTCCCCCTCTCCCCCTCCCGGTGACGTTAACCCTCTCCCTCTCCCCCTCCCGGTGACGTTAACCCTCTCCCTCTCCCCCTCCCGGTGACGTTAACCCTCTCCCTCTCCCCCTCCCGGTGACGTTAACCCTCTCCCCCTCCCGGTGACGTTAACCCTCTCCCCCTCTCCCCCTCCCCCTCCCGGTGACGTTAACCCTCTCCCTCTCCCTCTCCCGGTGACGTTAACCCTCTCCCTCTCCCCCTCCCGGTGACGTTAACCCTCTCCCTCTCCCCCTCCCGGTGACGTTAACCCTCTCCCCCTCCCGGTGACGTTAACCCTCTCCCCCTCTCCCTCCCGGTGACGTTAACCCTCTCCCTCTCCCCCTCCCGGTGACGTTAACCCTCTCCCTCTCCCTCTCCCGGTGACGTTAACCCTCTCCCTCTCCCCCTCCCGGTGACGTTAACCCTCTCCCTCTCTCCCTCCCGGTGACGTTAACCCTCTCCCTCTCCCCCTCCCGGTGACGTTAACCCTCTCCCCCTCCCGGTGACGTTAACCCTCTCCCTCTCCCCCTCCCCCTCCCGGTGACGTTAACCCTCTCCCCCTCCCGGTGACGTTAACCCTCTCCCCCTCCCGGTGAAGTTAACCCTCTCCCCTCTCCCTCCCGGTGACGTTAACCCTCTCCCTCTCCCTCCCGGTGACGTTAACCCTCTCCCTCTCCCGGTGACGTTAACCCTCTCCCCCTCCCGGTGACGTTAACCCTCTCCCCTCTCCCTCCCGGTGACGTTAACCCTCCCCCTCTCCCTCCCGGTGACGTTAACCCTCTCCCTCTCCCCCTCCCGGTGACGTTAACCCTCTCTCCCTCTCCCCCTCCCGGTGACGTTAACCCTCTCTCCCCCTCCCCCTCCCGGTGACGTTAACCCTCTCTCCCCCTCCCTCTCCCGGTGAGGTTAACCCTCTCTCCCTCTCACCCTCCCGGTGACGTTAACCCTCTCCCCCTCTCCCTCCCGGTGATGTTAACCCTCTCCCCCCTCTCCCCCTCCCGGTGACGTTAACCCTCTCCCCCTCCCTCTCCCGGTGACGTTAACCCTCTCCCCCTCCCGGTGACGTTAACCCTCTCCCCCTCCCTCTCCCGGTGACGTTAACCCTCTCCCTCTCTCCCTCCCGGTGACGTTAACCCTCTCCCCTCTCCCCCTCCCGGTGACGTTAACCCTCCCCCTCTCCCCCTCCCGGTGACGTTAACCCGCTCCCTCTCCCCCTCCCGGTGACGTTAACCCTCCCCCTCTCCCCCTCCTGGTGATGTTAACCCTCTCCCCTCTCCCCCTCCCGGTGACGTTAACCCTCTACCTCTCCCCCTCCCGGTGACGTTAACCCTCCCCCTCTCCCCCTCCCGGTGACGTTAACCCTCTCCCCCTCCCGGTGACGTTAACCCTCTCCCCCTCCCCCTCCCGGTGACGTTAACCCTCTCCCTCTCCCCCTCCCGGTGACGTTAACCCTCTCCCCCTCCCGGTGACGTTAACCCTCTCTCCCCCTCCCTCTCCCGGTGACGTTAACCCTCTCTCCCCCTCCCTCTCCCGGTGATGTTAACCCTCTCCCCCTCCCCCTCCCGGTGATGTTAACCCTCTCCCCCTCCCGGTGACGTTAACCCTCTCTCCCTCTCCCCCTCCCGGTGACTTTAACCCTCTCCCCTCTCCCCCTCCCGGTGACGTTAACCCTCTCCCTCTCCCTCTCTCCCTCCCGGTGACGTTAACCCTCTCCCTCTCCCCCTCCCGGTGACGTTAACCCTCTCCCTCTCCCCCTCCCGGTGACGTTAACCCTCTCTCCCTCTCCCCCTCCCGGTGACGTTAACCCTCTCCCTCTCCCCCTCCCGGTGACGTTAACCCTCTCCCCCTCTCCCCCTCCCGGTGACGTTAACCCTCTCCCTCTCCCCCTCCCGGTGACGTTAACCCTCTCCCTCTCCCCCTCCCGGTGACGTTAACCCTCTCCCTCTCCCCCTCCCGGTGACGTTAACCCTCTCCCTCTCCCCCTCCCGGTGACGTTAACCCTCTCCCCCTCCCGGTGACGTTAACCCTCTCCCCCTCTCCCCCTCCCCCTCCCGGTGACGTTAACCCTCTCCCTCTCCCTCTCCCGGTGACGTTAACCCTCTCCCTCTCCCCCTCCCGGTGACGTTAACCCTCTCCCTCTCCCCCTCCCGGTGACGTTAACCCTCTCCCCCTCCCGGTGACGTTAACCCTCTCCCCCTCTCCCTCCCGGTGACGTTAACCCTCTCCCTCTCCCCCTCCCGGTGACGTTAACCCTCTCCCTCTCCCTCTCCCGGTGACGTTAACCCTCTCCCTCTCCCCCTCCCGGTGACGTTAACCCTCTCCCTCTCTCCCTCCCGGTGACGTTAACCCTCTCCCTCTCCCCCTCCCGGTGACGTTAACCCTCTCCCCCTCTCCCCCTCCCGGTGACGTTAACCCTCTCCCTCTCCCCCTCCCCCTCCCGGTGACGTTAACCCTCTCCCCCTCCCGGTGACGTTAACCCTCTCCCCCTCCCCCTCCCGGTGACGTTAACCCTCTCCCTCTCCCCCTCCCGGTGACGTTAACCCTCTCCCTCTCCCGGTGACGTTAACCCTCTCCCCCTCTCCCCCTCCCGGTGACGTTAACCCTCTCCCCCTCTCGGTGACGTTAACCCTCTCCCTCTCCCCCTCCCGGTGACGTTAACCCCCTCCCTCTCCCGGTGACGTTAACCCTCTCCCCCTCCCCCTCCCCCTCCCGGTGACGTTAACCCTCTCCCCCTCCCCCTCCCGGTGACGTTAACCCTCTCCCTCTCCCCCTCCCGGTGACGTTAACCCTCTCCCCCTCCCCCTCCCGGTGACGTTAACCCTCTCCCCCCTCCCCCTCCCGGTGACGTTAACCCGCTCCCTCTCCCCCTCCCGGTGACGTTAACCCTCTCCCCCCTCCCCCTCCCGGTGACGTTAACCCTCTCCCCCTCCCCCTCCCGGTGACGTTAACCCTCTCCCTCTCCCCCTCCCGGTGACGTTAACCCTCTCCCCCTCCCCCTCCCGGTGACGTTAACCCTCTCCCCCCTCCCCCTCCCGGTGACGTTAACCCGCTCCCTCTCCCCCTCCCGGTGACGTTAACCCTCTCCCCCTCTCGGTGATGTTAACCCTCTCCCCCTCCCCCTCCCGGTGACGTTAACCCTCTCCCTCTCCCCCTCCCGGTGACGTTAACCCTCTCCCCCTCCCCCTCCCGGTGACGTTAACCCTCTCCCCCTCTCCCCCTCCCGGTGATGTTAACCCTCTCCCCCTCCCCCTCCCGGTGACGTTAACCCTCTCCCCCTCTCCCCCTCCCGGTGATGTTAACCCTGTCCCTCCCGGTGATGTTAACCCCGTCTCTCTCTCTCTCTCTCTCCCCCTCCCGGTGATGTTAACCCCGTCTCTCTCTCTCTCTCTCTCTCTCTCCCTCCCGGTGATGTTAACCCCGTCCCTCCCGGTGATGTTAACCCTGTCTCTCTCTCTCCCCCTCTCCCTCCCGGTGATGTTAACCCCGTCTCTCTCTCTCTCTCCCCCTCCCGGTGATGTTAACCCCGTCCCTCCCGGTGATGTTAACCCTGTCTCTCTCTCTCCCCCTCTCCCTCCCGGTGATGTTAACCCTCTCCCTCCCGGTGATGTTAACCCCGTCCCTCCCGGTGATGTTAACCCCGTCTCTCTCTCTCCCCCTCCCCCTCCCAGTGATGTTAACCCTCTCCCTCCCGGTGACATTAACCCGGTCCCTCCCGGTGACATTAACCCTGTCTCTCTCTCTCTCTCTCTCTCCCTCCCGGTGATGTTAACCCTGTCTCTCTCTCTCTCTCCCCCTGTCCCTCCCGGTGATGTTAACCCTGTCTCTCTCTCTCTCTCCCCCTGTCCCTCCCGGTGATGTTAACCCTGTCTCTCTCTCTCTCTCTCCCCCTCTCCCTCCCGGTGATGTTAACCCTCTCCCTCCCGGTGATGTTAACCCTGTCTCTCTCTCTCTCTCCCCCTCCCCCTCCCGGTGATGTTAACCCTCTCTCCCTCCCGGTGATGTTAACCCTCTCCCTCCCGGTGATGTTAACCCTGTCTCTCTCTCTCTCTCTCCCCCTCTCCCTCCCGGTGATGTTAACCCTGTCTCTCTCTCTCTCTCTCCCCCTCTCCCTCCCGGTGATGTTAACCCCGTCCCTCCCGGTGATGTTAACCCTGTCTCTCTCTCTCTCTCCCACTCTCCCTCCTGGTGATGTTAACCCTCTCTCCCTCCCGGTGATGTTAACCCTCTCCCTCCCGGTGATGTTAACCCTGTCTCTCTCTCTCTCTCTCCCCCTCTCCCTCCCGGTGATGTTAACCCTGTCTCTCTCTCTCCACCCCTCTCCCTCCCGGTGATGTTAACCCTCTCCCTCCCGGTGATGTTAACCCTCTCCCTCCCGGTGATGTTAACCCTGTCTCTCTCTCTCTCTCTCTCCCCCTCTCCCTCCCGGTGATGTTAACCCTGTCTCTCTCTCTCCACCCCTCTCCCTCCCGGTGATGTTAACCCCGTCCCTCCCGGTGATGTTAACCCTGTCTCTCTCTCTCCACCCCTCTCCCTCCCGGTGATGTTAACCCCGTCCCTCCCGGTGATGTTAACCCTGTCTCTCTCTCTCCACCCCTCTCCCTCCCGGTGATGTTAACCCCGTCCCTCCCGGTGATGTTAACCCTGTCTCTCTCTCTCTCCCCCTCTCCCTCCCGGTGATGTTAACCCTGTCTCTCTCTCTCTCTCTCCCACTCTCCCTCCTGGTGATGTTAACCCTCTCCCCCTCCCGGTGATGTTAACCCCGTCCCTCCCGGTGACATTAACCCTGTCTCTCTCTCTCCCCACCCCCCCAGGATGACCCCGCGGGGCGGGTATCTGACTCCTGTTGCTATGATGAGGGTCTCTCCCCCCTGACCCAGCTGCGTCAGTCTCTGTGTGACCGGGAGACCCCTGATCTGATGGGGGGTCCCAGCGGGTTACACAGTGCGAGTCCAGGGCAGTGGACAGTGCAGCAAGTTCATCAATTCATCAGCTCCCTCCCAGGTACGTCCCCCAATCTCTCTCTCTCTCTCTCCCTCCCCCAGGTACGTCCCCCAATCTCTCTCCCCCTCCCCCAGGTACGTCCCCCAATCTCTCTCTCTCTCCCCCAGGTACGTCCCCCAATCTCTCTCTCTCCCCCAGGTACGTCCCTCATTCTCTCTCTCTCTCCCCCAGGTACGTCCCCCAATCTCTCTCTCTCTCCCCCAGGTACGTCCCCCAATCTCTCTCTCTCTCCCCCCCAGGTACGTCCCCCAATCTCTCTCTCTCTCCCTCTCTCTCCCCCAGGTACGTCCCCCAATCTCTCTCTCCCCCAGGTACATCCCCCAATCTCTCTCTCTCTCCCTCAGGTACGTCCCTCATTCTCTCTCTCTCTCTCTCTCTCTCTCTCTCTCCCCCAGATACGTCCCCCAATCTCTCTCTCTCCCCCACCCCTCGGTGCAGGATCCCGGGTCCTCTCTGATGAGTTGTCTCTCTCTCTCCCCTCTCTCACGTTCCCTCCCACTCTCCCCCCTCGGTGCAGGATCCCGGGTCCTCTCTGATGAGTTGTCTCTCTCTCTCCCCCCCCCCTCGGTGCAGGATGCCAGGTCCTCTCTGATGAGTTGTCTCTCTCTCACGTTCCCTCTCTCCCCCCCCTCGGTGCAGGATGCCAGGACCTTGCCGAGGATTTCCAGACCCAAGAGATCGATGGTCAGGCTTTACTCTTGTTGAAGGAGGAACATCTGATGACAGCGATGAACATCAAACTCGGTCCTGCCCTGAAAATCTGTGCTCAGATCAACATGCTCAAGGAAGTCTAGGAGTCCCCCCCCCTCCTCCCGGCCTTCCCCCCGCTCCTCCTCCCCCCCCCCCCCCCACCCCACCCCCCACCCTCCCGGCCTTCCCCCCTCTCCCCACTCCCCTCCCCCCACCCCCCCCCACCCTCCCGGCCTTCCCCCCTCTCCCCACTCCCCTCCCTGGGGCCTGGACAACACTGACCCCTCGTCCGAGACCGACCGCCCGCACCAAAACCAAAGACTCACATTGACCCTCCAACTCCCCCCCCCCCCCCCACCCCCCTTCCCCCCCCTCCAGCGGGTAACCAGAGAACTCGGCGCCGCGGCTGGCTATTCGCCTGGAGAAGGCGTCGCAGATGGAAATAAACCGGCCGTCCCAGTGCCGTCGTCCAACCCCGAAACAGGAGTGCTGGCTGGTTTTTATTCGGGGGGGGGGAAGGGGGAAGGGGGAGCGGTGAAAGGGGTAAACTGGGTGGTCTCTTTAACCCCCCCCCCCCCCCAGATCAGACTCGCAGATTCCAACAAAGGTCTTTATTAAAATTCAGAGACGGAGGTTTGGGGGAGGGACGCGTCGAGACTGACATCAGATTTCCCCCCCCCCCACGCGGAGCTGACAGGAGTGACTCCCCCCCTCCCCACCCCACCCCCCCCCCCGTGAGACCGGGACGTCGGGGTGCGGTCACATGGGCAGGAGATGTTCATCGCGCTCCTCGTCCTCGTCCCCATCACCCAGGGGCTCCTGGGTCACCCCTCGGTAGGCAGCAGACGGGGGACGCTGTTTACTGCGACACACAAACTCACAGCCGTCCTGGGGGGGGGGGGGAAGAGACGGACAGGGAGGCAGAGTCAGGGGGGAATTAACAGAAACACCGCCCCCCTCCCCACCGTCATCACACGGACACACTAACCCCCCCCTCCCTGTGATAATACACACACACTGACACACTAACCCCCCCTCCCTGTGATAATACACACACACACACACGGACACACTAACCCCCCCTCCCTGTGATAATACACACACACACACACGGACACACTAACCCCCCCCTCCCTGTGATAATACACACACACACACACGGACACACTAACCCCCCCCTCCCTGTGATAATACACACACACACACACACACACACACACGGACACACTAACCCCCCCCTCCCTGTGATAATACACACACACACGGACACACTACCCCCCCCTCCCTGTGATAATACACACACACACACACGGACACACTAACCCCCCCCTCCCTGTGATAATACACACACACACACACACTGACACACTAACCCCCCCTCCCTGTGATAATACACACACACACACACGGACACACTAACCCCCCCTCCCTGTGATAATACACACACACACGGACACACGGACACACTAACCCCCCCCTCCCTGTGATAACACACACGGACACACTAACCCCCCCCTCCCTGTGATAATACACACACACACGGACACACTAACCCCCCCCTCCCTGTGATAATACACACACACACACACACACGGACACACTAACCCCCCCCTCCCTGTGATAATACACACACACGGACACACACGGACACACTAACCCCCCCCTCCCTGTGATAATACACACACACTAACCCCCCCTCCCTGTGATAATACACACACACACAGACACACTAATCCCCCCTCCCTGTGATAATACACACACACACACACGGACACACTAACCCCCCCTCCCTGTGATAATACACACACACACACACGGACACACTAACCCCCCCTCGCTGTGATAATACACACACACACACGGACACACTAACCCCCCCTCCCTGTGATAATACACACACACGGACACACACACACACGGACACACTAATCCCCCCTCCCTGTGATAATACACACACACACACACACACACGGACATACTAACCCCCCCTCCCTGTGATAATACACACACACACACGGACACACTAACCCCCCCTCCCTGTGATAATACACACACACACACACACACACACACACGGACACACTAACCCCCCCTCCCTGTGATAATACACACACACACACACACACACACACACGGACACACTAACCCCCCCTCCCTGTGATAATACACACACACACGGACACACTAACCCCCCCCTCCCTGTGATAATACACACACACACACACGGACACACTAACCCCCCCCTCCCTGTGATAATACACACACACGGACACACGAACCCCCCCTCCCTGTGATAATACACACACACACACGGACACACTAACCCCGCCTCCCTGTGATAATACACACACACACACACACACACGGACACACTAACACCCCCCTCCCTGTGATAATATACACACACACACACACGGACACACTAACCCCCCCTCCCTGTGATAATACACACACACACACACACACGGACACACTAACCCCCCCCTCCCTGTGATAATACACACACACCGACACACTAACCCCCCCTCCCTGTGATAATATACACACACACGGACACACTAACCCCCCCTCCCTGTGATAATACACACACACACACACACACACGGACACACTAACCCCCCCTCCCTGTGATAATACACACACACACACACACGGACACACTAACCCCCCCTCCCTGTGATAATACACACACACACATACGGACACACTAACCCCCCCTCCCTGTGATAATACACACACACACACGGACACACTAACCCCCCCTCCCTGTGATAATACACCCACACACGGACACACTAACCCCCCCCTCCCTGTGATAATACACACACACACACACACACACGGACACACGGACACACTAACCCCCCCCTCCCTGTGATAATACACACACACACACACACGGACACACTAACCCCCCCTCCCTGTGATAATACACACACACACACACACACGGACACACTAACCCCCCCTCCCTGTGATAATACACACACACACACACACACGGACACACTAACCCCCCCTCCCTGTGATAATACACACACACACACACACGGACACACGGACACACTAACCCCCCCCTCCCTGTGATAATACCCACACACACACACACACACACGGACACACTAACCCCCCCCTCCCTGTGATAATACACACACACACACACGGACACACTAACCCCCCCCTCCCTGTGAGAATACACACACACACACACACACACACGGACACACTAACCCCCCCTCCCTGTGATAATACACACACACACACACGGACACACTAACCCCCCCCTCCCTGTGATAATACACACACACACACACGGACACACTAACCCCCCCTCCCTGTGATAATACACACACACAGACACACTAACCCCCCCTCCCTGTGATAATACACACACACACACACACACACACGGACACACTAACCCCCCCTCCCTGTGATAATACACACACACACACACACACACACACACGGACACACTAACCCCCCCTCCCTGTGATAATACACACACACACACACGGACACACTAACCCCCCCCTCCCTGTGATAATACACACACACACACACACACGGACACACACGGACACACTAACCCCCCCTCCCTGTGATAATACACACACACAGACACACTAACCCCCCCTCCCTGTGATAATACACACACACACGGACACACTAACCCCCATCCCTGTGATAATACACACACACACGGACACACTAACCCCCCCTCCCTGTGATAATACACACACACACACGGACACACTAACCCCCCCTCCCTGTGATAATACACACACACACACGGACACACTAACCCCCCCTCCCTGTTATAATACACACACACACTAACCCCCCCTCCCTGTGATAATACACACACACACACACGGACACACTAACCCCCCCTCCCTGTGATAATACACACACACACACACACGGACACACTAACCCCCCTCCCTGCGATAATACACACACACACACACACGGACACACTAACCCCCCTCCCTGTGATAATACACACACACACACACACACACACACACGGACACACTAACCCCCCCCTCCCTGTGATAATACACACACACACTAACCCCCCCTCCCTGTGATAATACACACACACACACACACACACACACGGACACACTAACCCCCCCTCCCTGTGATAATACACACACACACACACACACACACGGACAGACTAACCCCCCTCCCTGTGATAATACACACACACGGACACACTAACCCGCCCTCCCTGTGATAATACACACACACACACACACACACACGGACACACTAACCCCCCCTCCCTGTGATAATACACACACACGGACACACTAACCCCCCCCTCCCTGTGATAATACACACACACACACGGACACACTAACCCCCCCCTCCCTGTGATAATACACACACGGACACACTAACCCCCCCTCCCTGTGATAATACGCACACACACACACACACACTGACACTAACAGCCCCCTCCCTGTGATAATACACACACACAGACACACTAACCCCCCCCTCCCTGTGATAATACACACACACACACACGGACACACTAACCCCCCCTCCCTGTGATAATACACACACACACACACACACACACGGACACACTAACCCCCCCTCCCTGTGATAATACACACACGGACACACTAACCCCCCCCTCCCTGTGATAATACACACACACACACACACACACACGGACACACTAACCCCCCCTCCCTGTGATAATACACACACACACACACACGGACACACTAACCCCCCCTCCCTGTGATAATACACACACACACACACACGGACACACTAACCCCCCCTCCCTGTGATAATACACACACACACGGACACACTAACCCCCCCTCCCTGTGATAATACACACACACACACGGACACACTAACCCCACCTCCCTGTGATAATACACACACACACGGACACACTAACCCCCCCTCCCTGTGATAATACACCCACACACACGGACACACTAACCCCCCCCTCCCTGTGATAATACACACACACGGACACACTAACCCCCCCTCCCTGTGATAATACACATACACACACACACACACACACGGACACACTAACCCCCCCCCCTCCCTGTGATAATACACACACACACACACACACGGACACACTAACCCCCCCCTCCCTGTGATAATACACACACACACGGACACACTAACCCCCCCTCCCTGTGATAATACACACACACACACACGGACACACTAACCCCCCCTCCCTGTGATAATACACACACACACACACACGGACACACTAACCCCCCCTCCCTGTGATAATACACACACACACACACACACGGACACACTAACCCCCCCCTCCCTGTGATAATACACACACACACACGGACACACTAACCCCCCCTCCCTGTGATAATACACACACACATACGGACACACTAACCCCCCCTCCCTGTGATAATACACACACACACACGGACACACTAACCCCCCCTCCCTGTGATAATACACACACACACACGGACACACTAACCCCCCCTCCCTGTGATAATACACACACACACACACGGACACACTAACCCCCCCCTCCCTGTGATAATACACACACACACGGACACACTAAACCCCCCTCCCTGTGATAATACCCACCCACACACACACACACACACGGACACACTAACCCCCCCCTCCCTGTGATAATACACACACACACACACGGACACACTAACCCCCCCCTCCCTGTGATAATACACACACACACACACACACACACGGACACACTAACCCCCCCTCCCTGTGATAATACACACACACACACACGGACACACTAACCCCCCCCTCCCTGTGATAATACACACACACACACACACACGGACACACTAACCCCCCCTCCCTGTGATAATACACACACACACGGACACACTAACCCCCCCTCCCTGTGATAATACACACACACCGACACACTAACCCCCCCTCCCTGTGATAATACACACACACACGGACACACTAACCCCCCCTCCCTGTGATAATACACACACACACGGACACACTAACCCCCCCTCCCTGTGATAATACACACACACCGACACACTAACCCCCCCTCCCTGTGATAATACACACACACACGGACACACTAACCCCCCCTCCCTGTGATAATACACACACACCGACACACTAACCCCCCCTCCCTGTGATAATACACACACACACGGACACACTAACCCCCCCTCCCTGTGATAATACACACACACACGGACACACTAACCCCCCCTCCCTGTGATAATACACACACACACGGACACACTAACCCCCCCTCCCTGTGATAATACACACACACACACACACACACGGACACACTAACCCCCCCCTCCCTGTGATAATACACACACACACACACACACACGGACACACTAACCCCCCCTCCCTGTGATAATACACACACACAGACACACTAACCCCCCCTCCCTGTGATAATACACACACACACGGACACACTAACCCCCATCCCTGTGATAATACACACACACACGGACACACTAACCCCCCCTCCCTGTGATAATACACACACACACACACGGACACACTAACCCCCCCTCCCTGTGATAATACACACACACACACACGGACATACTAACCCCCCCTCCCTGTGATAATACACACACACACACGGACACACTAACCCCCCCCTCCCTGTGATAATACACACACACGGACACACGAACCCCCCCTCCCTGTGATAATACACACACACACACACGGACACACTAACCCCGCCTCCCTGTGATAATACACACACACACACACACGGACACACTAACCCCCCCCTCCCTGTGATAATATACACACACACACACACACACACGGACAGACTAACCCCCCCTCCCTGTGATAATACACACACACACACACACACACACACACACAGACACACTAACCCCCCCCTCCCTGTGATAATACACACACACGGACACACTAACCCCCCCTCCCTGTGATAATACACACACACACACACACACACACGGACACACTAACCCCCCCCTCCCTGTGATAATATACACACACACACACACACACACGGACACACTAACCCCCCCTCCCTGTGATAATACACACACACACACACACACACGGACACACTAACCCCCCCTCCCTGTGATAATACACACACACACACACACGGACACACTAACCCCCCCTCCCTGTGATAATACACACACACACACACACACACACGGACACACTAACCCCCCCTCCCTGTGATAATACACACACACACGGACACACTAACCCCCCCTCCCTGTGATAATACACACACACACACACACACACACGGACACACTAACCCCCCCTCCCTGTGATAATACACACACACACGGACACACTAACCCCCCCCCCTCCCTGTGATAATACACACACACACACACGGACACACTAACCCCCCCTCCCTGTGATAATACACACACACGGACACACGGACACACTAACCCCCCCTTCCTGTGATAATACACACACACCGACACACTAACCCCCCCTCCCTGTGATAATATACACACACACGGACACACTAACCCCCCCTCCCTGTGATAATACACACACACACACACACGGACACACTAACCCCCCCTCCCTGTGATAATACACACACACACACACACGGACACACTAACCCCCCCTCCCTGTGATAATACCCACACACACACACACACACACGGACACACTAACCCCCCCCTCCCTGTGATAATACACACACACACACACGGACACACTAACCCCCCCCTCCCTGTGATAATACACACACACACACACGGACACACTAACCCCCCCTCCCTGTGATAATACACACACACACACACGGACACACTAACCCCCCCCCCTCCCTGTGATAATACACACACACACACACACACGGACACACTAACCCCCCCTCCCTGTGATAATACACACCACACAGACACACTAACCCCCCCTCCCTGTGATAATACACACACACACGGACACACTAACCCCCATCCCTGTGATAATACACACACACACGGACACACTAACCCCCCCCTCCCTGTGATAATACACACACACACACACACACACACGGACACACTAACCCCCCCTCCCTGTGATAATACACACACACACACACGGACACACTAACCCCCCCTCCCTGTGATAATACACACACACACACACACACACACACACACGGACACACTAACCCCCCCTCCCTGTGATAATACACACACACAGACACACTAACCCCCCCCTCCCTGTGATAATACACACACACACGGACACACTAACCCCCATCCCTGTGATAATACACACACACACGGACACACTAACCCCCCCCTCCCTGTGATAATACACACACACACACGGACACACTAACCCCCCCTCCCTGTGATAATACACACACACACACGGACACACTAACCCCCCCTCCCTGTTATAATACACACACACACTAACCCCCCCTCCCTGTGATAATACACACACACACACACACGGACACACTAACCCCCACTCCCTGTGATAATACACACACAACACACACACGGACACACTAACCCCCCTCCCTGTGATAATACACACACACACACACACACGGACACACTAACCCCCCCTCCCTGTGATAATACACACACACACACACGGACACACTAACCCCCCCCTCCCTGTGATAATACACACACACACTAACCCCCCCTCCCTGTGATAATACACACACACACACACACACACGGACAGACTAACCCCCCTCCCTGTGATAATACACACACACACACACACACACACGGACAGACTAACCCCCCTCCCTGTGATAATACACACACACGGACACACTAACCCGCCCTCCCTGTGATAATACACACACACACACACACACGGACAGACTAACCCCCCCTCCCTGTGATAATACACACACACAGACACACTAACCCCCCCTCCCTGTGATAATACACACACACACGGACACACTAACCCCCATCCCTGTGATAATACACACACACACGGACACACTAACCCCCCTCCCTGTGATAATACACACACACACACACACACACACGGACACACTAACCCCCCCTCCCTGTGATAATACACACACACACACACGGACACACTAACCCCCCCCTCCCTGTGATAATACACACACACACACACACACACACACACACGGACACACTAACCCCCCCTCCCTGTGATAATACACACACACAGACACACTAACCCCCCCTCCCTGTGATAATACACACACACACGGACACACTAACCCCCATCCCTGTGATAATACACACACACACGGACACACTAACCCCCCCTCCCTGTGATAATACACACACACACACGGACACACTAACCCCCCCTCCCTGTGATAATACACACACACACACGGACACACTAACCCCCCCTCCCTGTGATAATACACACACACACACACACGGACACACTAACCCCCCACTCCCTGTGATAATACACACACACACACACACGGACACACTAACCCCCCTCCCTGTGATAATACACACACACACACACACGGACACACTAACCCCCCTCCCTGTGATAATACACACACACACACACGGACACACTAACCCCCCCTCCCTGTGATAATACACACACACACTAACCCCCCCTCCCTGTGATAATACACACACACACACACACACACGGACAGACTAACCCCCCTCCCTGTGATAATACACACACACACACACACACACACGGACAGACTAACCCCCCTCCCTGTGATAATACACACACACGGACACACTAACCCGCCCTCCCTGTGATAATACACACACACACACACACACGGACAGACTAACCCCCCCTCCCTGTGATAATACACACACACACACACACACGGACACACTAACCCCCCCTCCCTGTGATAATACACACACACGGACACACTAACCCCCCCCTCCCTGTGATAATACACACACACACACGGACACACTAACCCCCCTCTCCCTGTGATAATACACACACGGACACACTAACCCCCCCTCCCTGTGATAATACGCACACACAGACACACTAACCCCCCCCTCCCTGTGATAATACACACACACACACACGGACACACTAACCCCCCCCTCCCTGTGATAATACACACACACACACACACACGGACACACTAACCCCCCCTCCCTGTGATAATACACACACACGGACACACTAACCCCCCCTCCCTGTGATAATACACACACACACACACACACACACGGACACACTAACCCCCCCTCCCTGTGATAATACACACACGGACACACTAACCCCCCCCTCCCTGTGATAATACACACACACACACACACACACACGGACACACTAACCCCCCCTCCCTGTGATAATACACACACACACACACACACGGACACACTAACCCCCCCTCCCTGTGATAATACACACACACACACACACGGACACACTAACCCCCCCTCCCTGTGATAATACACACACACACACACGGACACACTAACCCCCCCTCCCTGTGATAATACACACACACACACGGACACACTAACCCCCCCCTCCCTGTGATAATACACACACACACGGACACACTAACCCCCCCTCCCTGTGATAATACACCCACACACACACACACACACGGACACACTAACCCCCCCCTCCCTGTGATAATACACACACACGGACACACTAACCCCCCTCCCTGTGATAATACACACACACACACACACGGACACACTAACCCCCCCCTCCCTGTGATAATACACACACACACTAACCCCCCCCTCCCTGTGATAATACACACACACACACACGGACACACTAACCCCCCCTCCCTGTGATAATACACACACACACACGGACACACTAACCCCCCCCCTCCCTGTGATAATACACACACACACACACACACGGACACACTAACCCCCCCCTCCCTGTGATAATACACACACACACACACGGACACACTAACCCCCCCTCCCTGTGATAATACACACACACACACACACACGGACAGACTAACCCCCCCTCCCTGTGATAATACACACACACGGACACACTAACCCGCCCTCCCTGTGATAATACACACACACACACACACACACACACTGACACACTAACCCCCCCTCCCTGTGATAATACACACACACACACGGACACACTAACCCCCCCCCTCCCTGTGATAATACACACACACACACACGGACACACTAACCCCCCCCCTCCCTGTGATAATACACACACGGACACACTAACCCCCCCCTCCCTGTGATAATACGCACACACACACACACACACGGACACACTAACCCCCCCCTCCCTGTGATAATACACACACACACACACACACGGACACACTAACCCCCCCTCCCTGTGATAATACACACACACACACACACACACACACACGGACACACTAACCCCCCCTCCCTGTGATAATACACACACACACACACGGACACACTAACCCCCCCTCCCTGTGATAATACACACACACACGGACACACTAACCCCCCCCTCCCTGTGATAATACACACACACACACACACACACACGGACACACTAACCCCCCCCCTCCCTGTGATAATACACACACACACACACGGACACACTAACCCCCCCTCCCTGTGATAATACACACACACACACGGACACACTAACACCCCCCCTCCCTGTGATAATACACACACACGGACACACTAACCCCCCCCTCCCTGTGATAATACACACACACACACACACACGGACACACAAACCCCCCCCTCCCTGGGATAATACACACACACACGGACACACTAACCCCCCCTCCCTGTGATAATACACACACACAGACACACTAACCCCCCCTCCCTGTGATAATACACACACACACGGACACACTAACCCCCCCTCCCTGTGATAATACACACACACACACACACACGGACACACAAACCCCCCCCTCCCTGGGATAATACACACACACACGGACACACTAACCCCCCCCTCCCTGTGATAATACACACACACACACGGACACACGGACACACTAACCCCCCCCTCCCTGTGATAATACACACACACGGACACACTAACCCCCCCCTCCCTGTGATAATACACACACACACACACACATGGACACACTAACCCCCCCCCTCCCTGTGATAATACACACACACACACACACACACGGACACACTAACCCCCCCCTCCCTGTGATAATACACACACACACTCACACACGGACACACTAACCCCCCCTCCCTGTGATAATACACACACACACACACACACGGACACACTCACCCCCCCTCCCTGTGATAATACACACACACACACGGACACGGACACACTCACCCCCCCTCCCTGTGATAATACACACACACACACGGACACACTAATCCCCCCTCCCTGTGATAATACACACACACACACAGACACACGGACACACTAACCCCCCCCCCTCCCTGTGATAATACACACACACACACACACAAACACACTAACCCCCCCCTCCCTGTGATAATACACACACGCACGGACACACTAACCCCCTCTCCCTGTGATAACACACACACACACACACACGGACACACTAACCCCCCTCCCTGTGATAATACACACACACACACACACACACACGGACACACTAACCCCCCCTCCCTGTGATAATACACACACGGACACACTAACCCCCCCTCCCTGTGATAATACACACACACACACACACACACGGACACACTAACCCCCCCTCCCTGTGATAATACACACACACACACACGAACCCCCCCTCCCTGTGATAATACACACACACACACGGACACACTAACCCCCCCTCCCTGTGATAATACACACACACATGGACACACTAACCCCCCCCTCCCTGTGATAATAGACACACACACACACACGGACACACTACCCCCCCCCCCCCCCCCCCCCCCCCCCCCCCCCCCCCCCCCCCCCCCCCCCCCCCCCCCCCCCCCCCCCCCCCCCCCCCCCCCCCCCCCCCCCCCCCCCCCTCCCCCCCCCCCCCCCCCCCCCCCCCCCCCCCCCCCCCCCCCCCCCCCCCCCCCCCCCCCCCCCCCCCCCCCCCCCCCCCCCCCCCCCCCCCCCCCCCCCCCCCCCCCCCCCCCCCCCCCCCCCCCCCCCCCTCCCCCCCCCCCCCCCCCCCCCCCCCCCCCCCCCCCCCCCCCCCCCCCCCCCCCCCCCCCCCCCCCCTCCCTGTGATAATACACACACACACGGACACACTAACCCCCCCCTCCCTGTGATAATCCACACACACACACACACACACACGGACACACTAACCCCCCCTCCCTGTGATAATACACACACACACGGACACACTAACCCCCCCCCCCCCCTGTGATAATACACACACACACACACACACGGACACACTAACCCCCCCCTCCCTGTGATAATACACACACACACACGGACACACTAACCCCCCCTCCCTGTGATAATACACACTAACCCCCCCTCCTGTGATAATACACACACACACGGACACACTAACCCCCCCCCCTCCCTGTGATAATACACACACACACACACACGGACACACTAACCCCCCCCTCCCTGTGATAATACACACACACACACACACACGGACACACTAACCCCCCCCCTCCCTGTGATAATACACACACACACACACACACGGACATACTAACCCCCCCTCCCTGTGATAATATACACACACACACACACGGACACACTAACCCCCCTCTCCTGTGATAATACACACACACACACACGCGGACACACTAACCCCCCCCCTCCCTGTGATAATACACACACACACACACACACACACACACGGTCACACTAACCCCCCCCCTCCCTATGATAATACACACACACACACACACACGGACACACTAATCCCCCCTCCCTGTGATAATACACACACACACACACGGACACACTAACCCCCCCTCCCTGTGATAATACACACACACACACACACACACACACTAACCCCCCCTCCCTGTGATAATACACACACACACACACACACACACACAGACACACTAACCCCCCCCTCCCTGTGATAATACACACACACATATACACACACACACACAACACACACACACGGACACACTAACCCCCCCCTCCCTGTGATAATACACACACACACACACGGACACACTAACCCCCCCTCCCTGTGATAATACACACACACACACACAGACACACTAACCCCCCCTCCCCTGTGATAATACACAACACACACACACGGACACACTAACCCCCCCTCCCTGTGATAATACACACACACACACACACACACACGACGACACACTAACCCCCCCTCCCTGTGATAATACACACACACACACACACACGGACACACTAACCCCCCCCCTCCCTGTTATTATACACACACACACTAACCCCCCCCTCCCTGTGATAATACACACACACAC
>NW_027310760.1:42500-48313 GCF_047496795.1 Chiloscyllium punctatum | reverse complement strand
AAGTGAGTAACCAGAAAAACTTAGAAAAATGTTTAAAAAGAAGAAGTGAGTAACCAGAAAAACTTAGAAAAATGTTTAAAAAGAAGAAATCAGTAACCAGAAAAACTTAGAAAAATGTTTAAAAGAAGAAATCAGTAACCAGAAAAACTGCGAAAAATGTTTAAAAGAAGAAATCAGTAACCAGACAAACTGCGAAAAATGTTTAAAAGAAGAAATCAGTAACCAGGAAAACTTAGAAAATGTTTAAAAAGAAGAAGTGAGTAACCAGAAAAACTTAGAAAAATGTTTAAAAAGAAGAAATCAGTAACCAGAAAAAACTTAGAAAAATGTTTAAAAAGAAGAAATCAGTAACCAGAAAAACTGCGAAAAATGTTTAAAAAGAAGAAATCAGTAACCAGAAAAACTTAGAAAATGTTAAAAAAGAAGAAGTGAGTAACCAGAAAAACTTAGAAAAATGTTTAAAAAGAAGAAATCAGTAACCAGAAAAACGGCGAAAAATGTTTAAAAAGAAGAAATCAGTAACCAGACAAACTGCGAAAAATGTTTAAAAAGAAGAAATCAGTAACCAGAAAAACTTAGAAAAATGTTTCAAAAGAAGAAGTGAGTAACCAGAAAAACTTAGAAAAATGTTTAAAAAAGAAGAAGTGAGTAACCAGAAAAAACTTAGAAAAATGTTTAAAAAGAAGAAATCAGTAACCAGAAAAACTTAGAAAAATGTTTAAAAAGAAGAAATCAGTAACCAGAAAAACTTAGAAAAATGTTTAAAAAGAAGAAATCAGTAACCAGAAAAACTGCGAAAAATGTTTAAAAAGAAGAAATCAGTAACCAGACAAACTGCGAAAAATGTTTAAAAAGAAGAAATCAGTAACCAGGAAAACTTAGAAAAAATGTTTAAAAAGAAGAAGTGAGTAACCAGAAAAACTTAGAAAAATGTTTAAAAAGAAGAAATCAGTAACCAGAAAAACTTAGAAAAATGTTTAAAAAGAAGAAATCAGTAACCAGAAAAACTGCGAAAAATGTTTAAAAAGAAGAAATCAGTAACCAGAAAAACTTAGAAAAATGTTTAAAAAGAAGAAGTGAGTAACCAGAAAACTTAGAAAAATGTTTTAAAAGAAGAAATCAGTAACCAGAAAAACGGCGAAAAATGTTTAAAAAGAAGAAATCAGTAACCAGACAAACTGCGAAAAATGTTTAAAAAGAAGAAATCAGTAACCAGAAAAACTTAGAAAAATGTTTAAAAAGAAGAAATCAGTAACCAGAAAAACTTAGAAAAATGTTCAAAAGAAGAAGTGAGTAACCAGAAAAACTTAGAAAAATGTTTAAAAAGAAGAAGTGAGTAACCAGAAAAACTTAGAAAAATGTTTAAAAAGAAGAAATCAGTAACCAGAAAAACTTAGAAAAATGTTTAAAAAGAAGAAATCAGTAACCAGAAAAACTGCGAAAAATGTTTAAAAAGAAGAAATCAGTAACCAGGAAAACTTAGAAAAATGTTTAAAAAGAAGAAATCAGTAACCAGAAAAACTGCGAAAAATGTTTAAAAAGAAGAAATGAGTAACCAGGAAAACTTAGAAAAATGTTTAAAAAGAAGAAGTGAGTAACCAGAAAAACTTAGAAAAATGTTTAAAAAGAAGAAATCAGTAACCAGACAAACTTAGAAAAATGTTTAAAAGAAGAATCATTAACCAGACAAACTGCGAAAAATGTTTAAAAAGAAGAAATCAGTAACCAGAAAAACTTAGAAAAATGTTTAAAAAGAAGAAATCAGTAACCAGAAAAACTTAGAAAAATGTTTAAAAAGAAGAAATCAGTACCAGGAAAAACTTAGAAAAATGTTTTAAAAAGAAGAAGTGAGTAACCAGAAAAACTTAGAAAAATGTTTAAAAAGAAGAAATCAGTAACCAGAAAAACGGCGAAAAATGTTTAAAAGAAGAAATCAGTAACCAGACAAACTGCGAAAAATGTTTAAAAAGAAGAAGTCAGTAACCAGAAAAACTTAGAAAAATGTTTAAAAAGAAGAAATGAGTAACCAGAAAAACTTAGAAAAATGTTTAAAAAAGAAGAAATCAGTAACCAGAAAAACTTAGAAAAATGTTTAAAAAGAAGAAGTGAGTAACCAGGAAAACTTAGAAAAATGTTTAAAAAGAAGAAATGAGTAACCAGAAAAACTTAGAAAAATGTTTAAAAAGAAGAAATCAGTAACCAGAAAAACTTAGAAAAATGTTTAAAAAGAAGAAATGAGTAACCAGAAAAACTTAGAAAAATGTTTAAAAAGAAGAAATCAGTAACCAGAAAACGGCGAAAAATGTTTAAAAAGAAGAAATCAGTAACCAGAAAAACTTAGAAAAATGTTTAAAAAGAAGAAGTGAGTAACCAGAAAAACTTAGAAAAATGTTTAAAAAGAAGAAATCAGTAACCAGAAAAACTTAGAAAAATGTTTAAAAGAAGAAATCAGTAACCAGAAAAACTTAGAAAAATGTTTAAAAAGAAGAAATGAGTAACCAGAAAAACTTAGAAAAATGTTTAAAAAGAAGAAATCAGTAACCAGAAAAACGGCGAAAAATGTTTAAAAAGAAGAAATCAGTAACCAGAAAAACGGCGAAAAATGTTTAAAAAGAAGAAATCAGTAACCAGACAAACTGCGAAAAATGTTTAAAAAGAAGAAATCAGTAACCAGAAAAACTTAGAAAAATGTTTAAAAAGAAGAAATCAGTAACCAGGAAAACTTGGAAAAAAACACTTAGAAAAATTTTCAGCAAAGTGTGAAAAATATTCTAAGTGTCAGCGGAGGAAAATGCTGCAGCATCGGGAAAGATTCGCAAACTTACACCGAACATGTGCTCCGAAGTGCCGGAGGAATTGGGTGAATTGAGCCCGGCAAATGGCCAGCTGTCGTTTTGTGCCTGCAGCCCGAAAACTTTAACTTTGTCTGTCGCGGAAGTCCGGACCGAGAAAAATCCAAACGGTTTTGACCGGACCGAGTTCCAGACCGATGCAGTCAAATTTGGAATTCAGACCCATTCAGTGCCACTTGTAGTTTTTCCGCAGTGAGGTTGGCGGGGTACCCGGAGATATATGGGAACACGATTTTTAGAACAAAATGGCGGCGCGGGACCGTTCTGAAAGGCATCCGAAAAACGGTTCCACGGGCATAGCACTTTAATGACAGGTATGAGTGCATGCCGGAGAGCTCTTGGAAGTCGAATTTTTGACACTTTGTCAATTTTTTGACAGATTTGACAAACTCTTTCTGTCTGTTCTAAGAGTCAGTCAGAGACTTGTGCGGCGGTCTTTTGACACTATTGGAGGGCGGGCAAACCCCACGTTGACTCCGGCCGTCCCTCCACAGGCGCTCGTGTCCAAAATGAAGGCGAGAGACGCGAGTGGCCTGGTTCCCTTGGGTGTTGCCAAGAAGGCTGCGGGCTGACCGTTGCCTGAGCACTCCCTAAAGCCTCTTGTGATGAGAGCAGACCTCGCCTGCCGCACGACCGGCTCTGGGAGTCGTTGGGCCGCTATTTGTGAATAGTCTGGTCCTCCTCTGCCACCCGGACAAGCGCGATGGCTCTGCCGCCCTGCGGTGCTCGTCACCCAGGTTTGGGGAACACGATACTCGTAACAAAAATAAAAGGCGGCTCGGGACCTGCAGGCGAAAGGGGTCCCGTGGTGCTAAGCACGTCGACTTCGGGTCTCGGTGCAAGCCGGAGAGCTCACGGAAGTCTAAAGTTTTCGGCACGTGGTCGAATCTTTTCAAAGGCTTACCCGGCTCTTTCCGTCCATTCTGAGAGTAAGTCAGAGGCCGGTGCGGAGGTCTCTTGACAATCGGAGGGGGTGGTGGCCCTCCGCAGGCGCTCGTGTCGAAAATGAAGGCGAGAGACGCGAGTGGCCTGGTTCCCCTGGGTGTTGCCAGGAAGGCTGCGGGCTGACCCTTGCCTGAGCACTCCCTAAAGCCTCTTGTGATGAGAGCAGACCTCGCGCGCCGCACGACCGGCTCTGGGAGTCGTTGGGCCGCTATCTGTGAATAGTCTGGTCCTCCTCTGCCACCCGGCCAAGTGCGATGGCTCTGCCGCCCTGCGGTGCTCGTCACGCAGGTATGGGGCACACGATGCTCGTAACAGCAAATAAAGGCGGCTCGGGACCTGCAGGCGAAAGGGGTCCCGTGGTGCTTAGCACGTCGACTTCGGGTCTCGGTGCAAGCCGGAGAGCTCACGGAAGTCTAAAGTTTTCGGCACGTGGTCGAATCTTTTGAAAGGCTTACCCGGCTCTTTCCGTCCATTCTGAGAGTCAGTCAGAGGCCGGTGCGGCGGTCTATTGACGACCGGAGGCTCCCATGGGTGTTGCGATGAGGGTGGAGGGCACAGAACCTTGCCTTAGCACTCCCTAATAAAGCCTCTTGTGAAGAGAGCAGACCTCGCGCGCCGCACGACCGGCTCTGGGAGTCGTTGGGCCGCTATCTGTGAATAGTCTGGTCCTCCTCTGCCACCCGGCCAAGTGCGATGGCTCTGCCGCCCTGCGGTGCTCGTCACGCAGGTATGGGGCACACGATGCTCGTAACAGCAAATAAAGGCGGCTCGGGACCTGCAGGCGAAAGGGGTCCCGTGGTGCTTAGCACGTCGACTTCGGGTCTCGGTGCAAGCCGGAGAGCTCACGGAAGTCTAAAGTTTTCGGCACGTGGTCGAATCTTTTGAAAGGCTTACCCGGCTCTTTCCGTCCATTCTGAGAGTCAGTCAGAGGCCGGTGCGGCGGTCTATTGACGACCGGAGGCTCCCATGGGTGTTGCGATGAGGGTGGAGGGCACAGAACCTTGCCTTAGCACTCCCTAATAAAGCCTCTTGTGAAGAGAGCAGACCTCGCGCGCCGCACGACCGGCTCTGGGAGTCGTTGGGCCGCTATCTGTGAATAGTCTGGTCCTCCTCTGCCACCCGGCCAAGTGCGATGGCTCTGCCGCCCTGCGGTGCTCGTCACGCAGGTATGGGGCACACGATGCTCGTAACAGCAAATAAAGGCGGCTCGGGACCTGCAGGCGAAAGGGGTCCCGTGGTGCTTCGCACGTCGACTTCGGGTCTCGGTGCAAGCCGGAGAGCTCACGGAAGTCTAAAGTTTTCGGCACGTGGTCGAATCTTTTGAAAGGCTTACCCGGCTCTTTCCGTCCATTCTGAGAGTCAGTCAGAGGCCGGTGCGGCGGTCTATTGACGACCGGAGGCTCCCATGGGTGTTGCGATGAGGGTGGAGGGCACAGAACCTTGCCTTAGCACTCCCTAATAAAGCCTCTTGTGAAGAGAGCAGACCTCGCGCACCGCACGACCGGCTCTGGGAGTCGTTGGGCCGCTATCTGTGAATAGTCGGGTCCTCCTCTGCCACCCGGCCAAGTGCGATGGCTCTGCCGCCCTGCGGTGCTTGTCACGCAGGTATGGGGCACACGATGCTCGTAACAGCAAATAAAGGCGGCTCGGGACCTGCAGGCGAAAGGGGTCCCGTGGTGCTTAGCACGTCGACTTCGGGTCTCGGTGCAAGCCGGAGAGCTCACGGAAGTCTAAAGTTTTCGGCACGTGGTCGAATCTTTTGAAAGGCTTACCCGGCTCTTTCCGTCCATTCTGAGAGTCAGTCAGAGGCCGGTGCGGCGGTCTATTGACGACCGGAGGCTCCCATGGGTGTTGCGATGAGGGTGGAGGGCACAGAACCTTGCCTTAGCACTCCCTAATAAAGCCTCTTGTGAAGAGAGCAGACCTCGCGCGCCGCACGACCGGCTCTGGGAGTCGTTGGGCCGCTATCTGTGAATAGTCTGGTCCTCCTCTGCCACCCGGCTAAGTGCGATGGCT
>NW_027310760.1:35000-37500 GCF_047496795.1 Chiloscyllium punctatum | reverse complement strand
GGGCCAGCAGGAGAGCTCGTCGGGGTAGCAGGCCCTGCAGCCGTGGTCACCGCCAAACCCCCACAACTCGAGCAAGTGAAAAAAAAAAGTAACAAATAAGAAAGGATCTCTGTCGGCTTGGGGGTACGCCCGTTTCCGTTTCAACTTGTCTCGCGAGGGTGGTTTCGGGGCCAGCAGGAGAGCTCGTCGGGGTAGCAGGCCCTGCAGCCGTGGTCACCGCCAAATCGCCACAACTCGAGCAAGTGAAAAAAAAAGTAACAAATAAGAAAGGATCGTCGGCTTGGGGGTACGCCCGTTTCCGTTTCAACTTGTCTCGCGAGGGTGGTTTCGGGGCCAGCAGGAGAGCTCGTCGGGGTAGCAGGCCCTGCAGCCGTGGTCACCGCCAAACCCCCCACAACTGTTGGGCGCCTACCTGCGCGGGGCAGGAGGACACTTTCCGATTTCAAATCTCCGTTTGCCGAGTCCACCCCGAACGCACGCGGGCGGGCGGGTTCGCATCACCCTTCGTCACAAGGGGCGAAGCCCGTTCCACCGTCTCGTCAGTAGTGCCGACCGGTCTGTGATCGACGAGGGGAGCCACACCAGGTCCGGCCCTGCTGCTTGGCGGCACCGCGTCGTCGGGAGCTCGCGACAGACGGAGGGTTTCGGTGTACTCTCCAGCCACGGGAAACGAAGCCGGTGATGCAGGCGCCGGTCTTTCGCTCCCAAATCGGCTGGGTTTACATCGTTGCTATCTAGTCACGCTCCCTTCAAACCCGACGGGGTACCTATTCCCCTCACCCGTCTGTGCGTATACAGCCTCTTTGCACTTGCGGGATGGGGGTGGTGGTTTAAAGACTCTCGAGTTGCCGCCCGTCGGTCTCCGAGCTCCGTGCAGTAGTGATCCCCAGCGAACTGCCAGCAGGGCGAACGAGCGATCCCGCTCTCGGTCGGGGCGCCTGGCGTCGATCGGTGGTCGGTGGCTTGCGGGCAAGCTGCGCTGTGAGTGTGGGAACGAGTATGACGAGCCGTTGCCGCGACTCCCAGTCCACCTCGGCGGTGGCTGGGCCGGGCGGGCGTCTGCTCGGGCGAGTGCCGCCCCCGCCTCCTCGCAGGAAGTCCGCTCGCCGACACGCCGCCACGTGCACGCGTCAGTGACGCTGCCGAACCGATGGCCGGTGCCCGTTCCCGCCTCTGCTTTTCCTAGGGCAAAGCTGCTGCACGCCTCGTGATACTAGGCGGGCGACATGGTGGCGGTGATCCTGCCTCCGTCGCTGCGGTGCGTTGGGGCACGCATCGCCTCTTGGGCGCCCTGTCCTCCTCCCCCCAATAGACGTATGTTTCTGCGGGCCGCACCAGGATGGTGCTCCCCATCGCTTCACGCCACCCTGCTCCGCCCGCACGCCGGCGTGCAGGTGGCTGTAGCTCAAGGTGGGGAGCGTATGTGCGGTCCGGGTCGCTTTCCTCTGGCGAGGGAGAGACCTAAAACAAACTCAGACAACTCTTGACGGTGGATCACTCGGCTCGTGCGTCGATGACGAACGCAGCTAGCTGCGAGAATTAATGTGAATTGCAGGACACATTGATCATCGACACTTTGAACGCACTTTGCGGCCCCGGGTTCTTCCCGGGGCCACGCCTGTCTGAGGGTCGTTTGGCAATCAATCGCACTCGCCTTGGCTGGCGAGAGCGCGGCTGGGGTGTCGCAGAGGACCCGTCCTCTTTGTCCCCCTAAGTTCAGACTCCGGAGCCCTCCGGCGTCGGAGCGCTTGGCCTTTCCCCCCCACCCTGCACATTCCGTTCGTCAGGCTCGACGCCATCCCCCCGCCGGGGAGCGCGGCCTGGCGTCCGTCTGTGTCGTGGCAGTGGGGCCAGCACGGCTGTCACCGGTCCCAGAATGGCTGTCGGTGGTTCACACTGTGTGTGTGTGCCAACCCTCCTGGTCTCTGGGACACGGAGCTGCCACGAAGTGTTGAGCCTCCAGTGGGGGGTCTGCCTAAGCTCTGCACGTCCGCATTGGGTCCGTCTCTCGGTTGGCTGGCAGTGGAAAGAGTGAAGGGAGCCGCGGAGGTCCGGTGCTGGTGCGCCGCCGGCCTGACCGTGGAGCTCGCCGGTTTGACACGCTGACCCGACTCGATGGTTGATCGATTGAGAGTGCTGGGAGCTGCAGGCCGCCCGCTGCTGCAGCCGCCCGTCTCGTGGTTCGTCCTCGGCCTTAAGTGGCCGGCGGGGCGTCTGATCCTGTCTCCCCTGCTGGCGCCGAGTGCCTGGCCGAGGGAGGAGGTTTTCGTCGAACGCTGTGACTTGGACGGTCGCACGCGCGTGGATCGCTGGCTCTTGGCTCTCCCGTTCAGTCCGCACGTTTTCCGCTCCGTCCTGCCACCGGTCTCGGGAGGTACGGAGGGGTTGGCGGGCGTGGTGTGTGCTCCGTCACCGTGCAGGCACACCTACCACGCCGTCGGCCGACCCCCGCACGGTCCTCCTGGCCATCGGGAGGACGGCGGAACGTCGGGCTGTCGGG
>NW_027310760.1:15000-27500 GCF_047496795.1 Chiloscyllium punctatum | reverse complement strand
TGTGGTTTTGAAGGGTGTGTCTGTCTGGAGTGGCACCGGCGTTGGTGTGAGGCTGAGGGTGGGCGTTCGGTTCCTGGTTAGGGATAGGGAAAGGGTGAGACTTAGCTTTAGTGCTCGTGCCCCCGATTTTGGTAATGTTTGACGTCAATTTTCCAAGGAGGCGAATGCAAGGCTTCAGAGGGACTTTGAGTGTTCGGGGGCGGGGTAGCTCAGCCGGATTTGCCCCGGCGGTTCTGCGGACGGTGTTGACTTCGAGGGCGGACCGGCCCCCGTGTTCAGTCCGAATATCGTGCATTGTTAACGGCGGGAAGTGTTCCAAAAGGGAATGGGATTGAATGTGACTGCTGAAGCCGACTTTGAGACCTGTAACGCGGGTAGCTCAGCCGGATTTGACCCGGCGGTTCTGGCGACGGTCTCGCCTTCGAGGGGGGAGCGCCCCGCGTGTTCAGGCCGAATTTTGTGCATTTCCATCGGCGGGAAGAGGTCCAAACGGGAATGGGATTGAATGTGACTGCTGAAGCCGACATTGAGACCTCTAACGCGGGTAGCTCGGCAGGATTTGACCCGGCGGTTCTGCCGAAGGTCTCACCTTCGAGGGGGGAGCGTCCCGCGTGTTCAGGCCGAATATCGTGCATTGTTAACGGCGGGAAGTGTTCCAAAAGGGAATGGGATTGAATGTGACTGCTGAAGCCGACATTGAGACCTCTAACGCGGGTAGCTCGGCCGGATTTGACCCGGCGGTTCTGGCGACGGTCTCGCCTTCGAGGGGGGAGCGTCCCGCGTGTTCAGGCCGAATTTTGTGCATTTCCATCGGCGGGAAGAGGTCCAAACGGGAATGGGATTGAATGTGACTGCTGAAGCCGACATTGAGACCTCTAACGCGGGTAGCTCGGCCGGATTTGACCCGGCGGTTCTGCCGAAGGTCTCACCTTCGAGGGGGGAGCCTCCCGCGTGTTCAGGCCGAATTTTGTGCATTTCCATCGGCGGGAAGAGGTCCAAACGGGAATGGGATTGAATGTGACTGCTGAAGCCGACATTGAGACCTCTAACGCGGGTAGCTCGGCCGGATTTGACCCGGCGGTTCTGCCGAAGGTCTCACCTTCGAGGGGGGAGCGCCCACCGTGTACAGGCCGATTTTCATGCATTTCCAACCGTGGGAAGGGGTCCGAAAGGGGATGGGGGTGAACGTGACTGCTCAACCCGACTTTGAGACCTGTAACGCGGGTAGCTCAGCCGGATTTGACCCGGCGGTTCTGGCGACGGTCTCGCCTTCGAGGGGGGAGCGTCCCGCGTGTTCAGGCCGAATTTTGTGCATTTCCATCGGCGGGAAGAGGTCCAAACGGGAATGGGATTGAATGTGACTGCTGAAGCCGACATTGAGACCTCTAACGCGGGTAGCTCGGCAGGATTTGACCCGGCGGTTCTGCCGAAGGTCTCACCTTCGAGGGGGGAGCGCCCACCGTGTACAGGCCGATTTTCATGCATTTCCAACCGTGGGAAGGGGGCCGAAAGGGGATGGGGGTGAATGTGACTGCTCAACCCGACTTTGAGGCATCTAACCCGGGTAGCTCAGCCGGGTTTGACCCGGCGGTTCTGCCGACGGCCTCGCCTTCGAGGGGGGAGCGTCCCCCGTGTACAGGCCGATTTTCATGCATTTCGAACCGTGGGAAGTGGCCCAAAAGGGGATGGGAGTGAATGTGACTGCTCAACCCGACTTTGGCGCTTCCGAGCCGGGTAGCTCAGCCGGGTTTGACCCGGCGGTTCTGCCGACGGTCTCGTCTTCGAGGCGGGTGCCTCCCCCGTGTACAGGCCGATTTTCATGCATTTCGTACCGTGGGAAGTGGTCCAAAAGGGAATGGGGGTGGACGTGACTGCTCATACCGACATCGAGACTTGTAAGCCGTGTAGCTCGGCCGGGTTTGATCCGGCGGGTCTGCCGACGGTCTCGTCTTCGAGAGGGGGGCCTCCCCCGTGTACAGGCCGATTTTCGTGCATTTCCAACGGTGGGAAGAGGTTCAAAAGGGGATGGGGGTGAATGTGACTGCTCAACCCGACTCTGAGGCTTCTAACCCGGGTAGCCCGGCCGGGTTTGACCCGGCGGTTCTGCCGTCGGTCTCGCCTTCGAGGGCGGAGCCTCCCCCGTGTACAGGCCGATTTTCGTGCATTTCAAACCGTGGGAAGCGGTCCAAAAGGGGATGGGAGTGAATGTGACTGCTCATACCGACCTTGGCGCTTCCGACCCGGGTAGCTCAGCCGGGTTTGACCCGGCGGTTCTGCCGACGGTCTCGTCTTCGAGGCGGGTGCCTCCCCCGTGTACAGGCCGATTTTCATGCATTTCGTACCGTGGGAAGTGGTCCAAAAGGGAATGGGGGTGAATGTGACTGCTCAACCCGACTCTGAGGCTTCTAACCCGGGTAGCTCGGCCGGGTTTGACCCGGCGGTTCTGCCGTCGGTCTCGCCTTCGAGAGGGGCGCCTCCCCCGTGTACAGGCCGATTTTCGTGCATTTCCAACGGTGGGAAGAGGTTCAAAAGGGGATGGGGGTGAATGTGACTGCTCAACCCGACTCTGAGGCTTCTAACCCGGGTAGCCCGGCCGGGTTTGACCCGGCGGTTCTGCCGTCGGTCTCGCCTTCGAGGGCGGAACCTCCCCCGTGTACAGGCCGATTTTCGTGCATTTCAAACCGTGGGAAGCGGTCCAAAAGGGGATGGGAGTGAATGTGACTGCTCATACCGACCTTGGCGCTTCCGACCCGGGTAGCTCAGCCGGGTTTGACCCGGCGGTTCTGCCGACGGTCTCGCCTTCGAGGGGGGAGCGTCCCCCGTGTTCAGGCCGAATTTTGTGCATTTCGAACCGTGGGAAGTTGCCCAAAAGTCGATGGGAGTGAATGTGACTGCTCAACCCGACTTTGGCGCTTCCGAGCCGGGTAGCTCAGCCGGGTTTGACCCGGCGGTTCTGCCGACGGTCTCGTCTTCGAGGCGGGTGCCTCCCCCGTGTACAGGCCGATTTTCATGCATTTCGTACCGTGGGAAGTGGTCCAAAAGGGAATAGGGGTGGACGTGACTGCTCATACCGACATTGAGACTTGTAAGCCGTGTAGCTCGGCCGGGTTTGATCCGGCGGGTCTGCCGACGGTCTCGTCTTCGAGGCGGGTGCCTCCCCCGTGTACAGGCCGATTTTCGTGCATTTCGAACCGTGGGAAGTGGTCCAAAAGGGGATGGGGGTGGACGTGACTGCTCAACCCGACTTTGAGGCTTCTAACCCGGGTAGCTCGGCCGGGTTTGACCCGTCGATTCTGCCGATGGTCTCGTTTTGGAGGGGGGAGCCTCCCCCGTGTTCAGTCCGATTTTCGTGCATTTCGAACCGTGGGAAGTGGCCCAAAAGGGGATGGGAGTGAATGTGACTGCTCATACCGACTTTGGCGCTTCCGAGCCTGGTAGCTCAGCCGGGTTTGATCCGGCGGTTCTGCCGACGGTCTCGTCTTCGAGGCGGCTCCCTCCCCCGTGTACAGGCCGATTTTCATGCATTTGCAACGGTGGGAAGTTGCCCAAAAGGGGATGGGAGTGAATGTGACTGCTCAACCCGACTTTGGCGCTTCCGAGCCTGGTAGCTCAGCCGGGTTTGAACCGGCGGTTCTGCCGACGGTCTCGTCTTCGAGGCGGCTCCCTCCCCCGTGTACAGGCCGATTTTCGTGCATTTCGAACCGTGGGAAGTGGTCCAAAAGGGAATGGGGGTGGACGTGACTGCTCAACCCGACTCTGAGGCTTCTAACCCGGGTAGCTCGGCCGGGTTTGATCCGGCGGTTCTGCCGACGGTCTCGTCTTCGAGGCCGGTGCCTCCCCCGTGTACAGGCCGATTTTCGTGCATTTCCAACGGTGGGAAGTGGTCCAAAAGGGAATGGGGGTGGACGTGTCTGCTCATACCGACTTTGAGACTTGTAAGCCGGGTAGCTCAGCCGGGTTTGTTCCGGCGGTTCTGCCGACGGTCTCGTCATCGAGGGGGGAGCCTCCCCCGTGTCCAGGCCGATTTTCATGCATTTCCAACCGTGGGAAGTGGTCCAAAAGGGAATGGGGGTGAATGTGACTGCTCATACCGACTTTGAGACTTTTAAGCCGGGTAGCTCAGCCGGGTTTGACCCGGCGGTTCTGCCGACGGTCTCGCCTTCGAGGGGGGAGCGTCCCCCGTGTTCAGGCCGAATTTTGTGCATTTCGAACCGTGGGAAGTTGCCCAAAAGTCGATGGGAGTGAATGTGACTGCTCAACCCGACTTTGAGACTTGTAAGCCGGGTAGCTCAGCCGGGTTTGACCCGGCGGTTCTGCCGACGGTCTCGTCTTCGAGGCGGGTGCCTCCCCCGTGTACAGGCCGATTTTCATGCATTTCGTACCGTGGGAAGCGGTCCAAAAGGGGATGGGAGTGAACGTGACTGCTCATACCGACTTTGGCGCTTCCGAGCCGGGTAGCTCAGCCGGGTTTGACCCGGCGGGTCTGCCGACGGTCTCGCCTTCGAGGGGGGAGCGTCCCCCGTGTTCAGGCCGAATCTTGTGCATTTCGAACCGTGGGAAGTTGCCCAAAAGTCGATGGGAGTGAATGTGACTGCTCAACCCGACTTTGAGACTTGTAAGCCGGGTAGCTCAGCCGGGTTTGACCCGGCGGTTCTGCCGACGGTCTCGTCTTCGAGGCCGGTGCCTCCCCCGTGTACAGGCCGATTTTCGTGCATTTCCAACGGTGGGAAGTGGTCCAAAAGGGAATGGGGGTGGACGTGTCTGCTCATACCGACTTTGAGACTTGTAAGCCGGGTAGCTCAGCCGGGTTTGTTCCGGCGGTTCTGCCGACGGTCTCGTCATCGAGGGGGGAGCCTCCCCCGTGTCCAGGCCGATTTTCATGCATTTCCAACCGTGGGAAGTGGTCCAAAAGGGAATGGGGGTGAATGTGACTGCTCATACCGACTTTGAGACTTTTAAGCCGGGTAGCTCGGCCGGGTTTGACCCGGCGGTTCTGCCGACGGTCTCGTCTTCGAGGCGGGTGCCTCCCCCGTGTACAGGCCGATTTTCGTGCATTTCGAACCGTGGGAAGTGGTCTAAAAGTCGATGGGAGTGAACGTGACTGCTCAACCCGACTTTGAGACTTGTAAGCCGGGTAGCTCAGCCAGGTTTGACCCGGCGGTTCTGCCGACGGTCTCGCCTTCGAGGGCGGACCCTCCCCCGTGTACAGGCCGGTTTTCGTGCATTTCGAACCGTGGGAAGTGATCCAAAAGGGAATGGGGGTGAACGTGACTGCCCAACCCGGCTTTGAGACTTGTAAGCCGGGTAGCTCAGCCGGGTTGGACCCGGCGGTTCTGCCGACGGTCTCGACTTCGAGGCGGGTGCCTCCCCCGTGTACAGGCCGATTTTCATGCATTTGCAACGGTGGGAAGTTGCCCAAAAGTCGATGGGAGTGAATGTGACTGCTCAACCCGACTTCGAGACTTGTAAGCCGGGTAGCTCAGCCGGGTTTGACCCGGCGGTTCTGCCGACGGTCTCGCCTTCGAGGGGGGAGCCTCCCCCGTGTACAGGCCGATTTTCGTGCATTTCCAACGGTGGGAACAGGTTCAAAAGGGGATGGGAGTGATTGTGACTGCTCAACCCGACTCTAGGGCTTCTAACCCGGGTAGCCCGGCCGGGTTTGACCCGGCGGTTCTGCCGACGGTCTCGTCTTCGAGGCGGGTGCCTCCCCCGTATACAGGCCGATTTTCATGCATTTCGAACCGTGGGAAGTGGTCCAAAAGGGAATGGGGGTGGACGTGTCTGCTCATACCGACTTTGAGACTTGTAAGCCGGGTAGCTCAGCCGGGTTTGATCCGGCGGTTCTGCCGACGGTCTCGCCTTCGAGGGGGGAGCCTCCCCCGTGTTCAGTCCGATTTCCATGCATTTCCAACCGTGGGAAGTTGCCCAAAAGGGGATGGGAGTGAATGTGACTGCTCAACCCGACTTTGGCGCTTCCGAGCCGGGTAGCTCAGCCGGGTTTGACCCGGCGGTTCTGCCGACGGTCTCGTCTTCGAGGCGGGTGCCTCCCCCGTATACAGGCCGATTTTCATGCATTTCGAACCGTGGGAAGTGGTCCAAAAGGGAATGGGGGTGGACGTGTCTGCTCATACCGACTTTGAGACTTGTAAGCCGGGTAGCTCAGCCGGGTTTGATCCGGCGGTTCTGCCGACGGTCTCGCCTTCGAGGGGGGAGCCTCCCCCGTGTTCAGTCCGATTTCCATGCATTTCCAACCGTGGGAAGTTGCCCAAAAGGGGATGGGAGTGAATGTGACTGCTCAACCCGACTTTGGCGCTTCCGAGCCGGGTAGCTCAGCCGGGTTTGACCCGGCGGTTCTGCCGACGGTCTCGTCTTCGAGGCGGGTGCCTCCCCCGTGTACAGGCCGATTTTCATGCATTTGGAACCGTGGGAAGTGGTCCAAAAGGGAATGGGGGTGGACGTGACTGCTCATACCGACTTTGAGACTTGTAAGCCGGGTAGCTCAGCCGGGTTTGACCCGGCGGTTCTGCCGACGGTCTCGCCTTCGAGGGGGGAGCCTCCCCCGTGTTCAGTCCGATTTTCGTGCATTTCCCACGGTGGGAAATGGTATCTTTCATTACGGGGACAAGGGTCTGAAGCGGTGAAGTCAGTAACCGGCATAGTTAAGGAAAGGGTTCGAATTTTCTCAACAGTACGAAAAAAGTGAGCAGGGAAGCTAGAGAAGGTGTCAGTGAGTCCCAAACGAGTGAACCGCAAAACTTAGGGAAATGCCCGAAAGCGTTTTAAAGGGTGAAATCGGGAACGAGGAAATGATCGGAAAGTGCCTGAAAGTGCTAAATGAGTAAACAGAAAAACGAAGAAAAATGTTTGAAAAGAAGAAGTGAGTAACCAGGAAAACTTAGAAAAATGTTCAAAACGAAGAAATCAGTAACCAGGAAAACTTAGAAAAATGATCAAAAAGAAGAAATGAGTAACCAGGAAAACTTAGAAAAATGTTTAAAAAGAAGAAATCAGTAACCAGGAAAACTTAGGAAAATGTTTAAAAAGAAGAAATCAGTAACCAGAAAAACTGCGAAAAATGTTTAAAAAGAAGAAATGAGTAACCAGAAAAACTTAGAAAAATGTTTAAAAAGAAGAAATCAGTAACCAGGAAAACTTAGAAAAATGTTTAAAAAGAAGAAATCAGTAACCAGGAAAACTTAGAAAAATGTTATAAAAGAAGAAGTGAGTAACCAGAAAAACTTAGAAAAATGTTTAAAAAGAAGAAATCAGTAACCAGAAAAACTGCGAAAAATGTTTAAAAAGAAGAAATCAGTAACCAGACAAACTGCGAAAAATGTTTAAAAAGAAGAAATCAGTAACCAGGAAAACTTAGAAAAATGTTTAAAAAGAAGAAGTGAGTAACCAGAAAAACTTAGAAAAATGTTTAAAAAGAAGAAATCAGTAACCAGAAAAACTTAGAAAAATGTTTAAAAAGAAGAAATCAGTAACCAGAAAAACTGCGAAAAATGTTTAAAAAGAAGAAATCAGTAACCAGAAAAACTTAGAAAAATGTTTAAAAAGAAGAAGTGAGTAACCAGAAAAACTTAGAAAAATGTTTAAAAAGAAGAAATCAGTAACCAGAAAAACGGCGAAAAATGTTTAAAAAGAAGAAATCAGTAACCAGACAAACTGCGAAAAATGTTTAAAAAGAAGAAATCAGTAACCAGAAAAACTTAGAAAAATGTTTAAAAAGAAGAAATCAGTAACCAGAAAAACTTAGAAAAATGTTTCAAAAGAAGAAGTGAGTAACCAGAAAAACTTAGAAAAATGTTTAAAAAGAAGAAGTGAGTAACCAGAAAAACTTAGAAAAATGTTTAAAAAGAAGAAATCAGTAACCAGAAAAACTTAGAAAAATGTTTAAAAAGAAGAAATCAGTAACCAGAAAAACTGCGAAAAATGTTTAAAAAGAAGAAATCAGTAACCAGACAAACTGCGAAAAATGTTTAAAAAGAAGAAATCAGTAACCAGGAAAACTTAGAAAAATGTTTAAAAAGAAGAAGTCAGTAACCAGAAAAACTTAGAAAAATGTTTAAAAAGAAGAAATCAGTAACCAGAAAAACTTAGAAAAATGTTTAAAAAGAAGAAATCAGTAACCAGAAAAACTGCGAAAAATGTTTAAAAAGAAGAAATCAGTAACCAGAAAAACTTAGAAAAATGTTTAAAAAGAAGAAGTGAGTAACCAGAAAAACTTAGAAAAATGTTTAAAAAGAAGAAATCAGTAACCAGAAAAACGGCGAAAAATGTTTAAAAAGAAGAAATCAGTAACCAGACAAACTGCGAAAAATGTTTAAAAAGAAGAAATCAGTAACCAGAAAAACTTAGAAAAATGTTTCAAAAGAAGAAGTGAGTAACCAGAAAAACTTAGAAAAATGTTTAAAAAGAAGAAGTGAGTAACCAGAAAAACTTAGAAAAATGTTTAAAAAGAAGAAATCAGTAACCAGAAAAACTTAGAAAAATGTTTAAAAAGAAGAAATCAGTAACCAGAAAAACTGCGAAAAATGTTTAAAAAGAAGAAATCAGTAACCAGACAAACTGCGAAAAATGTTTAAAAAGAAGAAATCAGTAACCAGGAAAACTTAGAAAAATGTTTAAAAAGAAGAAGTGAGTAACCAGAAAAACTTAGAAAAATGTTTAAAAAGAAGAAATCAGTAACCAGAAAAACTTAGAAAAATGTTTAAAAAGAAGAAATCAGTAACCAGAAAAACTGCGAAAAATGTTTAAAAAGAAGAAATCAGTAACCAGAAAAACTTAGAAAAATGTTTAAAAAGAAGAAGTGAGTAACCAGAAAAACTTAGAAAAATGTTTAAAAAGAAGAAATCAGTAACCAGAAAAACGGCGAAAAATGTTTAAAAAGAAGAAATCAGTAACCAGACAAACTGCGAAAAATGTTTAAAAAGAAGAAATCAGTAACCAGAAAAACTTAGAAAAATGTTTCAAAAGAAGAAGTGAGTAACCAGAAAAACTTAGAAAAATGTTTAAAAAGAAGAAGTGAGTAACCAGAAAAACTTAGAAAAATGTTTAAAAAGAAGAAATCAGTAACCAGAAAAACTTAGAAAAATGTTTAAAAAGAAGAAATCAGTAACCAGAAAAACTTAGAAAAATGTTTAAAAAGAAGAAATCAGTAACCAGAAAAACTGCGAAAAATGTTTAAAAAGAAGAAATCAGTAACCAGACAAACTGCGAAAAATGTTTAAAAAGAAGAAATCAGTAACCAGGAAAACTTAGAAAAATGTTTAAAAAGAAGAAGTGAGTAACCAGAAAAACTTAGAAAAATGTTTAAAAAGAAGAAATCAGTAACCAGAAAAACTTAGAAAAATGTTTAAAAAGAAGAAATCAGTAACCAGAAAAACTGCGAAAAATGTTTAAAAAGAAGAAATCAGTAACCAGAAAAACTTAGAAAAATGTTTAAAAAGAAGAAGTGAGTAACCAGAAAAACTTAGAAAAATGTTTAAAAAGAAGAAATCAGTAACCAGAAAAACGGCGAAAAATGTTTAAAAAGAAGAAATCAGTAACCAGACAAACTGCGAAAAATGTTTAAAAAGAAGAAATCAGTAACCAGAAAAACTTAGAAAAATGTTTAAAAAGAAGAAATCAGTAACCAGAAAAACTTAGAAAAATGTTTCAAAAGAAGAAGTGAGTAACCAGAAAAACTTAGAAAAATGTTTAAAAAGAAGAAGTGAGTAACCAGAAAAACTTAGAAAAATGTTTAAAAAGAAGAAATCAGTAACCAGAAAAACTTAGAAAAATGTTTAAAAAGAAGAAATCAGTAACCAGAAAAACTTAGAAAAATGTTTAAAAAGAAGAAATCAGTAACCAGGAAAACTTAGAAAAATGTTTAAAAAGAAGAAATCAGTAACCAGAAAAACTGCGAAAAATGTTTAAAAAGAAGAAATGAGTAACCAGGAAAACTTAGAAAAATGTTTAAAAAGAAGAAGTGAGTAACCAGAAAAACTTAGAAAAATGTTTAAAAAGAAGAAATCAGTAACCAGACAAACTTAGAAAAATGTTTAAAAAGAAGAAATCATTAACCAGACAAACTGCGAAAAATGTTTAAAAAGAAGAAATCAGTAACCAGAAAAACTTAGAAAAATGTTTAAAAAGAAGAAATCAGTAACCAGAAAAACTTAGAAAAATGTTTAAAAAGAAGAAATCAGTAACCAGGAAAACTTAGAAAAATGTTTAAAAAGAAGAAGTGAGTAACCAGAAAAACTTAGAAAAATGTTTAAAAAGAAGAAATCAGTAACCAGAAAAACGGCGAAAAATGTTTAAAAAGAAGAAATCAGTAACCAGACAAACTGCGAAAAATGTTTAAAAAGAAGAAGTCAGTAACCAGAAAAACTTAGAAAAATGTTTAAAAAGAAGAAATGAGTAACCAGAAAAACTTAGAAAAATGTTTAAAAAGAAGAAATCAGTAACCAGAAAAACTTAGAAAAATGTTTAAAAAGAAGAAGTGAGTAACCAGGAAAACTTAGAAAAATGTTTAAAAAGAAGAAATGAGTAACCAGAAAAACTTAGAAAAATGTTTAAAAAGAAGAAATCAGTAACCAGAAAAACTTAGAAAAATGTTTAAAAAGAAGAAATGAGTAACCAGAAAAACTTAGAAAAATGTTTAAAAAGAAGAAATCAGTAACCAGAAAAACGGCGAAAAATGTTTAAAAAGAAGAAATCAGTAACCAGAAAAACGGCGAAAAATGTTTAAAAAGAAGAAATCAGTAACCAGAAAAACTTAGAAAAATGTTTAAAAAGAAGAAGTGAGTAACCAGAAAAACTTAGAAAAATGTTTAAAAAGAAGAAATGAGTAACCAGAAAAACTTAGAAAAATGTTTAAAAAGAAGAAATCAGTAACCAGAAAAACTTAGAAAAATGTTTAAAAAGAAGAAATGAGTAACCAGAAAAACGGCGAAAAATGTTTAAAAAGAAGAAATCAGTAACCAGAAAAACGGCGAAAAATGTTTAAAAAGAAGAAATCAGTAACCAGACAAACTGCGAAAAATGTTTAAAAAGAAGAAATCAGTAACCAGAAAAACTTAGAAAAATGTTTAAAAAGAAGAAATCAGTAACCAGGAAAACTTGGAAAAAAACACTTAGAAAAATTTTCAGCAAAGTGTGAAAAATATTCTAAGTGTCAGCGGAGGAAAATGCTGCAGCATCGGGAAAGATTCGCAAACTTACACCGAACATGTGCTCCGAAGTGCCGGAGGAATTGGGTGAATTGAGCCCGGCAAATGGCCAGCTGTCGTTTTGTGCCTGCAGCCCGAAAACTTTAACTTTGTCTGTCGCGGAAGTCCGGACCGAGAAAAATCCAAACGGTTTTGACCGGACCGAGTTCCAGACCGATGCAGTCAAATTTGGAATTCAGACCCATTCAGTGCCACTTGTAGTTTTTCCGCAGTGAGGTTGGCGGGGTACCCGGAGATATATGGGAACACGATTTTTAGAACAAAATGGCGGCGCGGGACCGTTCTGAAAGGCATCCGAAAAACGGTTCCACGGGCATAGCACTTTAATGACAGGTATGAGTGCATGCCGGAGAGCTCTTGGAAGTCGAATTTTTGACACTTTGTCAATTTTTTGACAGATTTGACAAACTCTTTCTGTCTGTTCTAAGAGTCAGTCAGAGACTTGTGCGGCGGTCTTTTGACACTATTGGAGGGCGGGCAAACCCCACGTTGACTCCGGCCGTCCCTCCACAGGCGCTCGTGTCCAAAATGAAGGCGAGAGACGCGAGTGGCCTGGTTCCCTTGGGTGTTGCCAAGAAGGCTGCGGGCTGACCGTTGCCTGAGCACTCCCTAAAGCCTCTTGTGATGAGAGCAGACCTCGCCTGCCGCACGACCGGCTCTGGGAGTCGTTGGGCCGCTATTTGTGAATAGTCTGGTCCTCCTCTGCCACCCGGACAAGCGCGATGGCTCTGCCGCCCTGCGGTGCTCGTCACCCAGGTTTGGGGAACACGATACTCGTAACAAAAATAAAAGGCGGCTCGGGACCTGCAGGCGAAAGGGGTCCCGTGGTGCTAAGCACGTCGACTTCGGGTCTCGGTGCAAGCCGGAGAGCTCACGGAAGTCTAAAGTTTTCGGCACGTGGTCGAATCTTTTCAAAGGCTTACCCGGCTCTTTCCGTCCATTCTGAGAGTAAGTCAGAGGCCGGTGCGGAGGTCTCTTGACAATCGGAGGGGGTGGTGGCCCTCCGCAGGCGCTCGTGTCGAAAATGAAGGCGAGAGACGCGAGTGGCCTGGTTCCCCTGGGTGTTGCCAGGAAGGCTGCGGGCTGACCCTTGCCTGAGCACTCCCTAAAGCCTCTTGTGATGAGAGCAGACCTCGCGCGCCGCACGACCGGCTCTGGGAGTCGTTGGGCCGCTATCTGTGAATAGTCTGGTCCTCCTCTGCCACCCGGCCAAGTGCGATGGCTCTGCCGCCCTGCGGTGCTCGTCACGCAGGTATGGGGCACACGATGCTCGTAACAGCA
>NW_027310759.1:42500-45000 GCF_047496795.1 Chiloscyllium punctatum | reverse complement strand
GACGTGCTCGGCGCAATTCCACGGGACCGGAGACCCTCCCCCGTCCACGGCGGGAGGCGAAACTCGGAAGTGCCGGCTGCTTACTCGAGCGGAAGGGTCAGCCTGATTCCTGCCTTGCCGGAGGCCCGGTCGCGGGGGTGACGACCCGCCGCCCGGGACGTGCGAGGCACCAGCAGACAGAGACTGCCCGACGGTCAGAGAGAGGGAGAGAGGAGTGCCGAGGCTCAAGTGGCGAACGGTCGCGCAGGCACGCCACGCACATCGATCGCCAGCCGCGGAACGGCACGGCCTTCAGTGGGGCCGGCGGGCGACGCCGCTCCTGAACCCAGCGGCCCCGAGCCGGACGAGTTGAGGAAGGCACGCCGACGGTGACAGGGTACGGAAGACACAGCGGTGGCCTTCTGGCGACTTGGCCCCCGACAGCCCGACGTTCCGCCGTCCTCCCGATGGCCAGGAGGACCGTGCGGGGGTCGGCCGACGGCGTGGTAGGTGTGCCTGCACGGTGACGGAGCACACACCACGCCCGCCAACCCCTCCGTACCTCCCGAGACCGGTGGCAGGACGGAGCGGAAAACGTGCGGACTGAACGGGAGAGCCAAGAGCCAGCGATCCACGCGCGTGCGACCGTCCAAGTCACAGCGTTCGACGAAAACCTCCTCCCTCGGCCAGGCACTCGGCGCCAGCAGGGGAGACAGGATCAGACGCCCCGCCGGCCACTTAAGGCCGAGGACGAACCACGAGACGGGCGGCTGCAGCAGCGGGCGGCCTGCAGCTCCCAGCACTCTCAATCGATCAACCATCGAGTCGGGTCAGCGTGTCAAACCGGCGAGCTCCACGGTCAGGCCGGCGGCGCACCAGCACCGGACCTCCGCGGCTCCCTTCACTCTTTCCACTGCCAGCCAACCGAGAGACGGACCCAATGCGGACGTGCAGAGCTTAGGCAGACCCCCCACTGGAGGCTCAACACTTCGTGGCAGCTCCGTGTCCCAGAGACCAGGAGGGTTGGCACACACACACAGTGTGAACCACCGACAGCCATTCTGGGACCGGTGACAGCCGTGCTGGCCCCACTGCCACGACACAGACGGACGCCAGGCCGCGCTCCCCGGCGGGGGGATGGCGTCGAGCCTGACGAACGGAATGTGCAGGGTGGGGGGGAAAGGCCAAGCGCTCCGACGCCGGAGGGCTCCGGAGTCTGAACTTAGGGGGACAAAGAGGACGGGTCCTCTGCGACACCCCAGCCGCGCTCTCGCCAGCCAAGGCGAGTGCGATTGATTGCCAAACGACCCTCAGACAGGCGTGGCCCCGGGAAGAACCCGGGGCCGCAAAGTGCGTTCAAAGTGTCGATGATCAATGTGTCCTGCAATTCACATTAATTCTCGCAGCTAGCTGCGTTCGTCATCGACGCACGAGCCGAGTGATCCACCGTCAAGAGTTGTCTGAGTTTGTTTTAGGTCTCTCCCTCGCCAGAGGAAAGCGACCCGGACCGCACATACGCTCCCCACCTTGAGCTACAGCCACCTGCACGCCGGCGTGCGGGCGGAGCAGGGTGGCGTGAAGCGATGGGGAGCACCATCCTGGTGCGGCCCGCAGAAACATACGTCTATTGGGGGGAGGAGGACAGGGCGCCCAAGAGGCGATGCGTGCCCCAACGCACCGCAGCGACGGAGGCAGGATCACCGCCACCATGTCGCCCGCCTAGTATCACGAGGCGTGCAGCAGCTTTGCCCTAGGAAAAGCAGAGGCGGGAACGGGCACCGGCCATCGGTTCGGCAGCGTCACTGACGCGTGCACGTGGCGGCGTGTCGGCGAGCGGACTTCCTGCGAGGAGGCGGGGGCGGCACTCGCCCGAGCAGACGCCCGCCCGGCCCAGCCACCGCCGAGGTGGACTGGGAGTCGCGGCAACGGCTCGTCATACTCGTTCCCACACTCACAGCGCAGCTTGCCCGCAAGCCACCGACCACCGATCGACGCCAGGCGCCCCGACCGAGAGCGGGATCGCTCGTTCGCCCTGCTGGCAGTTCGCTGGGGATCACTACTGCACGGAGCTCGGAGACCGACGGGCGGCAACTCGAGAGTCTTTAAACCACCACCCCCATCCCGCAAGTGCAAAGAGGCTGTATACGCACAGACGGGTGAGGGGAATAGGTACCCCGTCGGGTTTGAAGGGAGCGTGACTAGATAGCAACGATGTAAACCCAGCCGATTTGGGAGCGAAAGACCGGCGCCTGCATCACCGGCTTCGTTTCCCGTGGCTGGAGAGTACACCGAAACCCTCCGTCTGTCGCGAGCTCCCGACGACGCGGTGCCGCCAAGCAGCAGGGCCGGACCTGGTGTGGCTCCCCTCGTCGATCACAGACCGGTCGGCACTACTGACGAGACGGTGGAACGGGCTTCGCCCCTTGTGACGAAGGGTGATGCGAACCCGCCCGCCCGCGTGCGTTCGGGGTGGACTCGGCAAACGGAGATTTGAAATCGGAAAGTGTCCTCCTGCCCCGCG
>NW_027310759.1:22500-37500 GCF_047496795.1 Chiloscyllium punctatum | reverse complement strand
GTCAATAGACCGCCGCACCGGCCTCTGACTGACTCTCAGAATGGACGGAAAGAGCCGGGTAAGCCTTTCAAAAGATTCGACCACGTGCCGAAAACTTTAGACTTCCGTGAGCTCTCCGGCTTGCACCGAGACCCGAAGTCGACGTGCTAAGCACCACGGGACCCCTTTCGCCTGCAGGTCCCGAGCCGCCTTTATTTGCTGTTACGAGCATCGTGTGCCCCATACCTGCGTGACGAGCACCGCAGGGCGGCAGAGCCATCGCACTTGGCCGGGTGGCAGAGGAGGACCCGACTATTCACAGATAGCGGCCCAACGACTCCCAGAGCCGGTCGTGCGGCGCGCGAGGTCTGCTCTCTTCACAAGAGGCTTTATTAGGGAGTGCTAAGGCAAGGTTCTGTGCCCTCCACCCTCATCGCAACACCCATGGGAGCCTCCGGTCGTCAATAGACCGCCGCACCGGCCTCTGACTGACTCTCAGAATGGACGGAAAGAGCCGGGTAAGCCTTTCAAAAGATTCGACCACGTGCCGAAAACTTTAGACTTCCGTGAGCTCTCCGGCTTGCACCGAGACCCGAAGTCGACGTGCTAAGCACCACGGGACCCCTTTCGCCTGCAGGTCCCGAGCCGCCTTTATTTGCTGTTACGAGCATCGTGTGCCCCATACCTGCGTGACGAGCACCGCAGGGCGGCAGAGCCATCGCACTTGGCCGGGTGGCAGAGGAGGACCCGACTATTCACAGATAGCGGCCCAACGACTCCCAGAGCCGGTCGTGCGGCGCGCGAGGTCTGCTCTCTTCACAAGAGGCTTTATTAGGGAGTGCTAAGGCAAGGTTCTGTGCCCTCCACCCTCATCGCAACACCCATGGGAGCCTCCGGTCGTCAATAGACCGCCGCACCGGCCTCTGACTGACTCTCAGAATGGACGGAAAGAGCCGGGTAAGCCTTTCAAAAGATTCGACCACGTGCCGAAAACTTTAGACTTCCGTGAGCTCTCCGGCTTGCACCGAGACCCGAAGTCGACGTGCGAAGCACCACGGGACCCCTTTCGCCTGCAGGTCCCGAGCCGCCTTTATTTGCTGTTACGAGCATCGTGTGCCCCATACCTGCGTGACGAGCACCGCAGGGCGGCAGAGCCATCGCACTTGGCCGGGTGGCAGAGGAGGACCCGACTATTCACAGATAGCGGCCCAACGACTCCCAGAGCCGGTCGTGCGGCGCGCGAGGTCTGCTCTCTTCACAAGAGGCTTTATTAGGGAGTGCTAAGGCAAGGTTCTGTGCCCTCCACCCTCATCGCAACACCCATGGGAGCCTCCGGTCGTCAATAGACCGCCGCACCGGCCTCTGACTGACTCTCAGAATGGACGGAAAGAGCCGGGTAAGCCTTTCAAAAGATTCGACCACGTGCCGAAAACTTTAGACTTCCGTGAGCTCTCCGGCTTGCACCGAGACCCGAAGTCGACGTGCTAAGCACCACGGGACCCCTTTCGCCTGCAGGTCCCGAGCCGCCTTTATTTGCTGTTACGAGCATCGTGTGCCCCATACCTGCGTGACGAGCACCGCAGGGCGGCAGAGCCATCGCACTTGGCCGGGTGGCAGAGGAGGACCCGACTATTCACAGATAGCGGCCCAACGACTCCCAGAGCCGGTCGTGCGGCGCGCGAGGTCTGCTCTCATCACAAGAGGCTTTAGGGAGTGCTCAGGCAAGGGTCAGCCCGCAGCCTTCCTGGCAACACCCAGGGGAACCAGGCCACTCGCGTCTCTCGCCTTCATTTTCGACACGAGCGCCTGCGGAGGGCCACCACCCCCTCCGATTGTCAAGAGACCTCCGCACCGGCCTCTGACTTACTCTCAGAATGGACGGAAAGAGCCGGGTAAGCCTTTGAAAAGATTCGACCACGTGCCGAAAACTTTAGACTTCCGTGAGCTCTCCGGCTTGCACCGAGACCCGAAGTCGACGTGCTTAGCACCACGGGACCCCTTTCGCCTGCAGGTCCCGAGCCGCCTTTTATTTTTGTTACGAGTATCGTGTTCCCCAAACCTGGGTGACGAGCACCGCAGGGCGGCAGAGCCATCGCGCTTGTCCGGGTGGCAGAGGAGGACCAGACTATTCACAAATAGCGGCCCAACGACTCCCAGAGCCGGTCGTGCGGCAGGCGAGGTCTGCTCTCATCACAAGAGGCTTTAGGGAGTGCTCAGGCAACGGTCAGCCCGCAGCCTTCTTGGCAACACCCAAGGGAACCAGGCCACTCGCGTCTCTCGCCTTCATTTTGGACACGAGCGCCTGTGGAGGGACGGCCGGAGTCAACGTGGGGTTTGCCCGCCCTCCAATAGTGTCAAAAGACCGCCGCACAAGTCTCTGACTGACTCTTAGAACAGACAGAAAGAGTTTGTCAAATCTGTCAAAAAATTGACAAAGTGTCAAAAATTCGACTTCCAAGAGCTCTCCGGCATGCACTCATACCTGTCATTAAAGTGCTATGCCCGTGGAACCGTTTTTCGGATGCCTTTCAGAACGGTCCCGCGCCGCCATTTTGTTCTAAAAATCGTGTTCCCATATATCTCCGGGTACCCCGCCAACCTCACTGCGGAAAAACTACAAGTGGCACTGAATGGGTCTGAATTCCAAATTTGACTGCATCGGTCTGGAACTCGGTCCGGTCAAAACCGTTTGGATTTTTCTCGGTCCGGACTTCCGCGACAGACAAAGTTAAAGTTTTCGGGCTGCAGGCACAAAACGACAGCTGGCCATTTGCCGGGCTCAATTCACCCAATTCCTCCGGCACTTCGGAGCACATGTTCGGTGTAAGTTTGCGAATCTTTCCCGATGCTGCAGCATTTTCCTCCGCTGACACTTAGAATATTTTTCACACTTTGCTGAAAATTTTTCTAAGTGTTTTTTTCCAAGTTTTCCTGGTTACTGATTTCTTCTTTTTAAACATTTTTCTAAGTTTTTCTGGTTACTGATTTCTTCTTTTTAAACATTTTTCGCAGTTTGTCTGGTTACTGATTTCTTCTTTTTAAACATTTTTCGCCGTTTTTCTGGTTACTGATTTCTTCTTTTTAAACATTTTTCGCCGTTTTTCTGGTTACTGATTTCTTCTTTTTAAACATTTTTCTAAGTTTTTCTGGTTACTGATTTCTTCTTTTTAAACATTTTTCTAAGTTTTTCTGGTTACTGATTTCTTCTTTTTAAACATTTTTCTAAGTTTTTCTGGTTACTGATTTCTTCTTTTTAAACATTTTTCTAAGTTTTTCTGGTTACTCACTTCTTCTTTTTAAACATTTTTCTAAGTTTTTCTGGTTACTGATTTCTTCTTTTTAAACATTTTTCGCCGTTTTTCTGGTTACTGATTTCTTCTTTTTAAACATTTTTCTAAGTTTTTCTGGTTACTCATTTCTTCTTTTTAAACATTTTTCTAAGTTTTTCTGGTTACTGATTTCTTCTTTTTAAACATTTTTCTAAGTTTTTCTGGTTACTCATTTCTTCTTTTTAAACATTTTTCTAAGTTTTCCTGGTTACTCACTTCTTCTTTTTAAACATTTTTCTAAGTTTTTCTGGTTACTGATTTCTTCTTTTTAAACATTTTTCTAAGTTTTTCTGGTTACTCATTTCTTCTTTTTAAACATTTTTCTAAGTTTTTCTGGTTACTGACTTCTTCTTTTTAAACATTTTTCGCAGTTTGTCTGGTTACTGATTTCTTCTTTTTAAACATTTTTCGCCGTTTTTCTGGTTACTGATTTCTTCTTTTTAAACATTTTTCTAAGTTTTTCTGGTTACTCACTTCTTCTTTTTAAACATTTTTCTAAGTTTTCCTGGTTACTGATTTCTTCTTTTTAAACATTTTTCTAAGTTTTTCTGGTTACTGATTTCTTCTTTTTAAACATTTTTCTAAGTTTTTCTGGTTACTGATTTCTTCTTTTTAAACATTTTTCGCAGTTTGTCTGGTTAATGATTTCTTCTTTTTAAACATTTTTCTAAGTTTGTCTGGTTACTGATTTCTTCTTTTTAAACATTTTTCTAAGTTTTTCTGGTTACTCACTTCTTCTTTTTAAACATTTTTCTAAGTTTTCCTGGTTACTCATTTCTTCTTTTTAAACATTTTTCGCAGTTTTTCTGGTTACTGATTTCTTCTTTTTAAACATTTTTCTAAGTTTTCCTGGTTACTGATTTCTTCTTTTTAAACATTTTTCGCAGTTTTTCTGGTTACTGATTTCTTCTTTTTAAACATTTTTCTAAGTTTTTCTGGTTACTGATTTCTTCTTTTTAAACATTTTTCTAAGTTTTTCTGGTTACTCACTTCTTCTTTTTAAACATTTTTCTAAGTTTTTCTGGTTACTCACTTCTTCTTTTGAAACATTTTTCTAAGTTTTTCTGGTTACTGATTTCTTCTTTTTAAACATTTTTCTAAGTTTTTCTGGTTACTGATTTCTTCTTTTTAAACATTTTTCGCAGTTTGTCTGGTTACTGATTTCTTCTTTTTAAACATTTTTCGCCGTTTTTCTGGTTACTGATTTCTTCTTTTTAAACATTTTTCTAAGTTTTTCTGGTTACTCACTTCTTCTTTTTAAACATTTTTCTAAGTTTTTCTGGTTACTGATTTCTTCTTTTTAAACATTTTTCGCAGTTTTTCTGGTTACTGATTTCTTCTTTTTAAACATTTTTCTAAGTTTTCCTGGTTACTGATTTCTTCTTTTTAAACATTTTTCGCAGTTTTTCTGGTTACTGATTTCTTCTTTTTAAACATTTTTCTAAGTTTTTCTGGTTACTGATTTCTTCTTTTTAAACATTTTTCTAAGTTTTTCTGGTTACTCACTTCTTCTTTTTAAACATTTTTCTAAGTTTTTCTGGTTACTCACTTCTTCTTTTGAAACATTTTTCTAAGTTTTTCTGGTTACTGATTTCTTCTTTTTAAACATTTTTCTAAGTTTTCCTGGTTACTGATTTCTTCTTTTTAAACATTTTTCGCAGTTTTTCTGGTTACTGATTTCTTCTTTTTAAACATTTTTCTAAGTTTTTCTGGTTACTGATTTCTTCTTTTTAAACATTTTTCTAAGTTTTTCTGGTTACTCACTTCTTCTTTTTAAACATTTTTCTAAGTTTTCCTGGTTACTGATTTCTTCTTTTTAAACATTTTTCTAAGTTTTTCTGGTTACTCACTTCTTCTTTTTAAACATTTTTCTAAGTTTTTCTGGTTACTCACTTCTTCTTTTGAAACATTTTTCTAAGTTTTTCTGGTTACTGATTTCTTCTTTTTAAACATTTTTCTAAGTTTTCCTGGTTACTGATTTCTTCTTTTTAAACATTTTTCGCAGTTTTTCTGGTTACTGATTTCTTCTTTTTAAACATTTTTCTAAGTTTTTCTGGTTACTCACTTCTTCTTTTATAACATTTTTCTAAGTTTTCCTGGTTACTGATTTCTTCTTTTTAAACATTTTTCTAAGTTTTCCTGGTTACTGATTTCTTCTTTTTAAACATTTTTCTAAGTTTTCCTGGTTACTGATTTCTTCTTTTTAAACATTTTTCTAAGTTTTTCTGGTTACTCATTTCTTCTTTTTAAACATTTTTCGCAGTTTTTCTGGTTACTGATTTCTTCTTTTTAAACATTTTTCTAAGTTTTCCTGGTTACTCATTTCTTCTTTTTGATCATTTTTCTAAGTTTTCCTGGTTACTGATTTCTTCGTTTTGAACATTTTTCTAAGTTTTCCTGGTTACTCACTTCTTCTTTTCAAACATTTTTCTTCGTTTTTCTGTTTACTCATTTAGCACTTTCAGGCACTTTCCCATCATTTCCTCGTTCCCGATTTCACCCTTTAAAACGCTTTCGGGCATTTCCCTAAGTTTTGCGGTTCACTCGTTTGGGACTCACTGACACCTTCTCTAGCTTCCCTGCTCACTTTTTTCGTACTGTTGAGAAAATTCGAACCCTTTCCTTAACTATGCCGGTTACTGACTTCACCGCTTCAGACCCTTGTCCCCGTAATGAAAGATACCATTTCCCACCGTGGGAAATGCACGAAAATCGGACTGAACACGGGGGAGGCTCCCCCCTCGAAGGCGAGACCGTCGGCAGAACCGCCGGGTCAAACCCGGCTGAGCTACCCGGCTTACAAGTCTCAAAGTCGGTATGAGCAGTCACGTCCACCCCCATTCCCTTTTGGACCACTTCCCACGGTTCCAAATGCATGAAAATCGGCCTGTACACGGGGGAGGCACCCGCCTCGAAGACGAGACCGTCGGCAGAACCGCCGGGTCAAACCCGGCTGAGCTACCCGGCTCGGAAGCGCCAAAGTCGGGTTGAGCAGTCACATTCACTCCCATCCCCTTTTGGGCAACTTCCCACGGTTGGAAATGCATGGAAATCGGACTGAACACGGGGGAGGCTCCCCCCTCGAAGGCGAGACCGTCGGCAGAACCGCCGGATCAAACCCGGCTGAGCTACCCGGCTTACAAGTCTCAAAGTCGGTATGAGCAGACACGTCCACCCCCATTCCCTTTTGGACCACTTCCCACGGTTCGAAATGCACGAAAATCGGCCTGTACACGGGGGAGGCACCCGCCTCGAAGACGAGACCGTCGGCAGAACCGCCGGGTCAAACCCGGCCGGGCTACCCGGGTTAGAAGCCCTAGAGTCGGGTTGAGCAGTCACAATCACTCCCATCCCCTTTTGAACCTGTTCCCACCGTTGGAAATGCACGAAAATCGGCCTGTACACGGGGGAGGCTCCCCCCTCGAAGGCGAGACCGTCGGCAGAACCGCCGGGTCAAACCCGGCTGAGCTACCCGGCTTACAAGTCTCGAAGTCGGGTTGAGCAGTCACATTCACTCCCATCGACTTTTGGGCAACTTCCCACCGTTGCAAATGCATGAAAATCGGCCTGTACACGGGGGAGGCACCCGCCTCGAAGTCGAGACCGTCGGCAGAACCGCCGGGTCCAACCCGGCTGAGCTACCCGGCTTACAAGTCTCAAAGCCGGGTTGGGCAGTCACGTTCACCCCCATTCCCTTTTGGATCACTTCCCACGGTTCGAAATGCACGAAAACCGGCCTGTACACGGGGGAGGGTCCGCCCTCGAAGGCGAGACCGTCGGCAGAACCGCCGGGTCAAACCTGGCTGAGCTACCCGGCTTACAAGTCTCAAAGTCGGGTTGAGCAGTCACGTTCACTCCCATCGACTTTTAGACCACTTCCCACGGTTCGAAATGCACGAAAATCGGCCTGTACACGGGGGAGGCACCCGCCTCGAAGACGAGACCGTCGGCAGAACCGCCGGGTCAAACCCGGCCGAGCTACCCGGGTTAGAAGCCTCAGAGTCGGGTTGAGCAGTCACATTCACTCCCATCGACTTTTGGGCAACTTCCCACCGTTGCAAATGCACGAAAATCGGCCTGTACACGGGGGAGGCACCCGCCTCGAAGACGAGACCGTCGGCAGAACCGCCGGAACAAACCCGGCTGAGCTACCCGGCTTACAAGTCTCAAAGTCGGTATGAGCAGACACGTCCACCCCCATTCCCTTTTGGACCACTTCCCACGGTTCGAAATGCATGAAAATCGGCCTGTATACGGGGGAGGCACCCGCCTCGAAGACGAGACCGTCGGCAGACCCGCCGGGTCAAACCCGGCCGGGCTACCCGGGTTAGAAGCCTCAGAGTCGGGTTGAGCAGTCGCATTCACCCCCATCCCCTTTTGAACCTCTTCCCACCGTTGGAAATGCACGGAAATCGGCCTGTACACGGGGGAGGCCCCCCTCTCGAAGGCGAGACCGACGGCAGAACCGCCGGGTCAAACCCGGCCGAGCTACCCGGGTTAGAAGCCTCAGAGTCGGGTTGAGCAGTCACATTCACTCCCATCCCCTTTTGAACCTGTTCCCACCGTTGGAAATGCACGAAAATCGGCCTGTACACGGGGGAGGCCCCCCTCTCGAAGACGAGACCGTCGGCAGACCCGCCGGAACAAACCCGGCTGAGCTACCCGGCTTACAAGTCTCAGAGTCGGGTTGAGCAGTCACATTCACCCCCATCCCCTTATGAACCTCTTCCCACCGTTGGAAATGCACGAAAATCGGCCTGTACACGGGGGAGGCCCCCCTCTCGAAGACGAGACCGTCGGCAGACCCGCCGGATCAAACCCGGCCGAGCTACACGGCTTACAAGTCTCGATGTCGGTATGAGCAGTCACGTCCACCCCCATTCCCTTTTGGACCACTTCCCACGGTACGAAATGCATGAAAATCGGCCTGTACACGGGGGAGGCACCCGCCTCGAAGACGAGACCGTCGGCAGAACCGCCGGGTCAAACCCGGCTGAGCTACCCGGCTCGGAAGCGCCAAAGTCGGGTTGAGCAGTCACATTCACTCCCATCCCCTTTTGGGCCACTTCCCACCGTTGCAAATGCATGAAAATCGGCCTGTACACGGGGGAGGGAGCCGCCTCGAAGACGAGACCGTCGGCAGAACCGCCGGGTCAAACCCGGCTGAGCTACCCGGGTTAGATGCCTCAAAGTCGGGTTGAGCAGTCACATTCACCCCCATCCCCTTTCGGCCCCCTTCCCACGGTTGGAAATGCATGAAAATCGGCCTGTACACGGTGGGCGCTCCCCCCTCGAAGGTGAGACCTTCGGCAGAACCGCCGGGTCAAACCCGGCCGAGCTACCCGGGTTAGAAGCCTCAGAGTCGGGTTGAGCAGTCACATTCACTCCCATCCCCTTTTGGGCCACTTCCCACCGTTGCAAATGCATGAAAATCGGCCTGTACACGGGGGAGGCACCCGCCTCGAAGACGAGACCGTCGGCAGAAGCGCCGGGTCAAACCCGGCCGAGCTACCCGGGTTAGAAGCCTCAGAGTCGGGTTGAGTAGTCACGTTCACTCCCATCGACTTTTAGACCACTTCCCACGGTTCGAAATGCACGAAAATCGGCCTGTACACGGGGGAGGCTCCCCCCTCGAAGGCGAGACCGTCGGCAGAACCGCCGGGTCAAACCCGGCTGAGCTATCCGGGTTAGAAGCCTCAGAGTCGGGTTGAGCAGTCACGTCCACCCCCATTCCCTTTTGGACCTCTTCCCACCGTTGGAAATGCATGAAAATCGGCCTGTACACGGGGGAGGCACCCGCCTCGAAGACGAGACCGTCGGCAGAACCGCCGGATCAAACCCGGCTGAGCTACCCGGCTTACAAGTCTCGAAGTCGGGTTGAGCAGTCACGTCCACCCCCATTCCCTTTTGGACCACTTCCCACGGTTCGAAATGCATGCAAAACGGCCTGTATACGGGGGAGGCTCCCCCCTCCAAAACGAAACCGTCGGCTGAATCGACGGGTCAAACCCGGCCGAGCTACCCGGGTTAGAAGCCTCAGAGTCGGGTTGAGCAGTCACGTCCACCCCCATTCCCTTTTGGACCACTTCCCACGGTTCGAAATGCACGAAAATCGGCCTGTACACGGGGGAGGGAGCCGCCTCGAAGACGAGACCGTCGGCAGAACCGCCGGGTCAAACCCGGCTGAGCTACCAGGCTCGGAAGCGCCAAAGTCGGGTTGAGCAGTCACATTCACTCCCATCCCCTTTTGGGCAACTTCCCACCGTTGCAAATGCATGTAAATCGGCCTGTACACGGGGGAGGGAGCCGCCTCGAAGACGAGACCGTCGGCAGAACCGCCGGATCAAACCCGGCTGAGCTACCAGGCTCGGAAGCGCCAAAGTCGGTATGAGCAGTCACATTCACTCCCATCCCCTTTTGGGCCACTTCCCACGGTTCGAAATGCACGAAAATCGGACTGAACACGGGGGAGGCTCCCCCCTCCAAAACGAGACCATCGGCAGAATCGACGGGTCAAACCCGGCCGAGCTACCCGGGTTAGAAGCCTCAGAGTCGGGTTGAGCAGTCACGTTCACTCCCATCCCCTTTTGGACCTCTTCCCACCGTTGGAAATGCACGAAAATCGGCCTGTACACGGGGGAGGGTCCGCCCTCGAAGGCGGGACCGTCGGCAGAACCGCCGGGTCAAACCCGGCTGAGCTATCCGGGTTAGAAGCCTCAAAGTCGGGTTGAGCAGTCACGTCCACCCCCATCCCCTTTTGGACCACTTCCCACGGTTCGAAATGCACGAAAATCGGCCTGTACACGGGGGAGGCACCCGCCTCGAAGACGAGACCGTCGGCAGACCCGCCGGATCAAACCCGGCCGAGCTACACGGCTTACAAGTCTCAATGTCGGTATGAGCAGTCACGTCCACCCCCATTCCCTTTTGGACCACTTCCCACGGTACGAAATGCATGAAAATCGGCCTGTACACGGGGGAGGCACCCGCCTCGAAGACGAGACCGTCGGCAGACCCGCCGGATCAAACCCGGCCGAGCTACACGGCTTACAAGTCTCAATGTCGGTATGAGCAGTCACGTCCACCCCCATTCCCTTTTGGACCACTTCCCACGGTACGAAATGCATGAAAATCGGCCTGTACACGGGGGAGGCACCCGCCTCGAAGACGAGACCGTCGGCAGAACCGCCGGGTCAAACCCGGCTGAGCTACCCGGCTCGGAAGCGCCAAAGTCGGGTTGAGCAGTCACATTCACTCCCATCCCCTTTTGAACCTGTTCCCACCGTTGGAAATGCACGAAAATCGGCCTGTACACGGGGGAGGCTCCCCCCTCGAAGGCGAGACCGTCGGCAGAACCGCCGGGTCAAACCCGGCTGAGCTACCCGGCTTACAAGTCTCGAAGTCGGGTTGAGCAGTCACATTCACTCCCATCGACTTTTGGGCAACTTCCCACCGTTGCAAATGCATGAAAATCGGCCTGTACACGGGGGAGGCACCCGCCTCGACGTCGAGACCGTCGGCAGAACCGCCGGGTCCAACCCGGCTGAGCTACCCGGCTTACAAGTCTCAAAGCCGGGTTGGGCAGTCACGTTCACCCCCATTCCCTTTTGGATCACTTCCCACGGTTCGAAATGCACGAAAACCGGCCTGTACACGGGGGAGGGTCCGCCCTCGAAGGCGAGACCGTCGGCAGAACCGCCGGGTCCAACCCGGCTGAGCTACCCGGCTTACAAGTCTCAAAGCCGGGTTGGGCAGTCACGTTCACCCCCATTCCCTTTTGGATCACTTCCCACGGTTCGAAATGCACGAAAACCGGCCTGTACACGGGGGAGGGTCCGCCCTCGAAGGCGAGACCGTCGGCAGAACCGCCGGGTCAAACCCGGCTGAGCTACCCGGCTCGGAAGCGCCAAAGTCGGGTTGAGCAGTCACATTCACTCCCATCGACTTTTGGGCAACTTCCCACGGTTCGAAATGCACAAAATTCGGCCTGAACACGGGGGACGCTCCCCCCTCGAAGGCGAGGCCGTCGGCAGAACCGCCGGGTCAAACCCGGCCGAGCTACCCGGGTCGGAAGCGCCAAGGTCGGTATGAGCAGTCACATTCACTCCCATCCCCTTTTGGACCGCTTCCCACGGTTTGAAATGCACGAAAATCGGCCTGTACACGGGGGAGGCGCCCCTCTCGAAGGCGAGACCGACGGCAGAACCGCCGGGTCAAACCCGGCCGAGCTACCCGGGTTAGAAGCCTCAGAGTCGGGTTGAGCAGTCACATTCACCCCCATCCCCTTTTGAACCTCTTCCCACCGTTGGAAATGCACGAAAATCGGCCTGTACACGGGGGAGGCCCCCCTCTCGAAGACGAGACCGTCGGCAGACCCGCCGGATCAAACCCGGCCGAGCTACACGGCTTACAAGTCTCGATGTCGGTATGAGCAGTCACGTCCACCCCCATTCCCTTTTGGACCACTTCCCACGGTACGAAATGCATGAAAATCGGCCTGTACACGGGGGAGGCACCCGCCTCGAAGACGAGACCGTCGGCAGAACCGCCGGGTCAAACCCGGCTGAGCTACCCGGCTCGGAAGCGCCAAAGTCGGGTTGAGCAGTCACATTCACTCCCATCCCCTTTTGGGCCACTTCCCACGGTTCGAAATGCATGAAAATCGGCCTGTACACGGGGGACGCTCCCCCCTCGAAGGCGAGGCCGTCGGCAGAACCGCCGGGTCAAACCCGGCTGAGCTACCCGGGTTAGATGCCTCAAAGTCGGGTTGAGCAGTCACATTCACCCCCATCCCCTTTCGGCCCCCTTCCCACGGTTGGAAATGCATGAAAATCGGCCTGTACACGGTGGGCGCTCCCCCCTCGAAGGTGAGACCTTCGGCAGAACCGCCGGGTCAAATCCTGCCGAGCTACCCGCGTTAGAGGTCTCAATGTCGGCTTCAGCAGTCACATTCAATCCCATTCCCGTTTGGACCTCTTCCCGCCGATGGAAATGCACAAAATTCGGCCTGAACACGCGGGACGCTCCCCCCTCGAAGGCGAGACCGTCGCCAGAACCGCCGGGTCAAATCCGGCTGAGCTACCCGCGTTACAGGTCTCAAAGTCGGGTTGAGCAGTCACGTTCACCCCCATCCCCTTTCGGACCCCTTCCCACGGTTGGAAATGCATGAAAATCGGCCTGTACACGGTGGGCGCTCCCCCCTCGAAGGTGAGACCTTCGGCAGAACCGCCGGGTCAAATCCGGCCGAGCTACCCGCGTTAGAGGTCTCAATGTCGGCTTCAGCAGTCACATTCAATCCCATTCCCGTTTGGACCTCTTCCCGCCGATGGAAATGCACAAAATTCGGCCTGAACAGGCGGGACGCTCCCCCCTCGAAGGTGAGACCTTCGGCAGAACCGCCGGGTCAAATCCGGCCGAGCTACCCGCGTTAGAGGTCTCAATGTCGGCTTCAGCAGTCACATTCAATCCCATTCCCGTTTGGACCTCTTCCCGCCGATGGAAATGCACAAAATTCGGCCTGAACACGCGGGACGCTCCCCCCTCGAAGGCGAGACCTTCGGCAGAACCGCCGGGTCAAATCCGGCTGAGCTACCCGCGTTACAGGTCTCAAAGTCGGGTTGAGCAGTCACGTTCACCCCCATCCCCTTTCGGACCCCTTCCCACGGTTGGAAATGCATGAAAATCGGCCTGTACACGGTGGGCGCTCCCCCCTCGAAGGTGAGACCTTCGGCAGAACCGCCGGGTCAAATCCGGCCGAGCTACCCGCGTTAGAGGTCTCAATGTCGGCTTCAGCAGTCACATTCAATCCCATTCCCGTTTGGACCTCTTCCCGCCGATGGAAATGCACAAAATTCGGCCTGAACACGCGGGACGCTCCCCCCTCGAAGGTGAGACCTTCGGCAGAACCGCCGGGTCAAATCCGGCCGAGCTACCCGCGTTAGAGGTCTCAATGTCGGCTTCAGCAGTCACATTCAATCCCATTCCCGTTTGGACCTCTTCCCGCCGATGGAAATGCACAAAATTCGGCCTGAACACGCGGGACGCTCCCCCCTCGAAGGCGAGACCGTCGCCAGAACCGCCGGGTCAAATCCGGCCGAGCTACCCGCGTTAGAGGTCTCAATGTCGGCTTCAGCAGTCACATTCAATCCCATTCCCTTTTGGAACACTTCCCGCCGTTAACAATGCACGATATTCGGCCTGAACACGCGGGACGCTCCCCCCTCGAAGGTGAGACCTTCGGCAGAACCGCCGGGTCAAATCCTGCCGAGCTACCCGCGTTAGAGGTCTCAATGTCGGCTTCAGCAGTCACATTCAATCCCATTCCCGTTTGGACCTCTTCCCGCCGATGGAAATGCACAAAATTCGGCCTGAACACGCGGGGCGCTCCCCCCTCGAAGGCGAGACCGTCGCCAGAACCGCCGGGTCAAATCCGGCTGAGCTACCCGCGTTACAGGTCTCAAAGTCGGCTTCAGCAGTCACATTCAATCCCATTCCCTTTTGGAACACTTCCCGCCGTTAACAATGCACGATATTCGGACTGAACACGGGGGCCGGTCCGCCCTCGAAGTCAACACCGTCCGCAGAACCGCCGGGGCAAATCCGGCTGAGCTACCCCGCCCCCGAACACTCAAAGTCCCTCTGAAGCCTTGCATTCGCCTCCTTGGAAAATTGACGTCAAACATTACCAAAATCGGGGGCACGAGCACTAAAGCTAAGTCTCACCCTTTCCCTATCCCTAACCAGGAACCGAACGCCCACCCTCAGCCTCACACCAACGCCGGTGCCACTCCAGACAGACACACCCTTCAAAACCACACCCATCCGGCCATGCAACTCAAAAAGGGTCCAAATTCAGAAACACCCCCTTCAAAAGGCACTCCATCCTCGGCCACACCACCGGGACATGCTCCCCTCGGCGATAATTAAGCCCCCACCACTATTTGAAGCCAACCGCAGCCGCAACTCGAACGGAGAAATCAGTAACCAATTCAAAAATGCGCTTGGTTACTGATTTCTACTGAGCCGAAAAAATTCTAAGTGTCGGTGGTTACTGATTTATACCAACCCGAAAATATTCTAAGTGTCAGTGGTTACTGATTTATACCAACTCGAAAATATTCTAAGTGTCGGTGGTTACTGATTTATACCAACTCGAAAATATTCTAAGTGTCGGTGGTTACTGATTTATACCAACCCGAAAAAATTCTAAGTGTCAGTGGTTACTGATTTGTACCGACCCGAAAAAATTCTAAGTGTCAGTGGTTACTGATTTATACCAACTCGAAAAAATTCTAAGTGTCAGTGGTTACTGATTTATACCAACTCGAAAATATTCTAAGTGTCGGTGGTTACTGATTTATACCAACCCGAAAATATTCTAAGTGTCAGTGGTTACTGATTTATACCAAGTCGAAAATATTCTAAGTGTCAGTGGTTACTGATTTATACCAACTCGAAAATATTCTAAGTGTCGGTGGTTACTGATTTATACCAACCCGAAAAAATTCTAAGTGTCAGTGGTTACTGATTTATACCAACTCGAAAATATTCTAAGTGTCGGTGGTTACTGATTTATACCAACTCGAAAATATTCTAAGTGTCGGTGGTTACTGATTTATACCAACCCGAAAATATTCTAAGTGTCAGTGGTTACTGATTTGTACCGACCCGAAAAAATTCTAAGTGTCAGTGG
>NW_027310759.1:12500-15000 GCF_047496795.1 Chiloscyllium punctatum | reverse complement strand
GACACAGACGGACGCCAGGCCGCGCTCCCCGGCGGGGGGATGGCGTCGAGCCTGACGAACGGAATGTGCAGGGTGGGGGGGAAAGGCCAAGCGCTCCGACGCCGGAGGGCTCCGGAGTCTGAACTTAGGGGGACAAAGAGGACGGGTCCTCTGCGACACCCCAGCCGCGCTCTCGCCAGCCAAGGCGAGTGCGATTGATTGCCAAACGACCCTCAGACAGGCGTGGCCCCGGGAAGAACCCGGGGCCGCAAAGTGCGTTCAAAGTGTCGATGATCAATGTGTCCTGCAATTCACATTAATTCTCGCAGCTAGCTGCGTTCGTCATCGACGCACGAGCCGAGTGATCCACCGTCAAGAGTTGTCTGAGTTTGTTTTAGGTCTCTCCCTCGCCAGAGGAAAGCGACCCGGACCGCACATACGCTCCCCACCTTGAGCTACAGCCACCTGCACGCCGGCGTGCGGGCGGAGCAGGGTGGCGTGAAGCGATGGGGAGCACCATCCTGGTGCGGCCCGCAGAAACATACGTCTATTGGGGGGAGGAGGACAGGGCGCCCAAGAGGCGATGCGTGCCCCAACGCACCGCAGCGACGGAGGCAGGATCACCGCCACCATGTCGCCCGCCTAGTATCACGAGGCGTGCAGCAGCTTTGCCCTAGGAAAAGCAGAGGCGGGAACGGGCACCGGCCATCGGTTCGGCAGCGTCACTGACGCGTGCACGTGGCGGCGTGTCGGCGAGCGGACTTCCTGCGAGGAGGCGGGGGCGGCACTCGCCCGAGCAGACGCCCGCCCGGCCCAGCCACCGCCGAGGTGGACTGGGAGTCGCGGCAACGGCTCGTCATACTCGTTCCCACACTCACAGCGCAGCTTGCCCGCAAGCCACCGACCACCGATCGACGCCAGGCGCCCCGACCGAGAGCGGGATCGCTCGTTCGCCCTGCTGGCAGTTCGCTGGGGATCACTACTGCACGGAGCTCGGAGACCGACGGGCGGCAACTCGAGAGTCTTTAAACCACCACCCCCATCCCGCAAGTGCAAAGAGGCTGTATACGCACAGACGGGTGAGGGGAATAGGTACCCCGTCGGGTTTGAAGGGAGCGTGACTAGATAGCAACGATGTAAACCCAGCCGATTTGGGAGCGAAAGACCGGCGCCTGCATCACCGGCTTCGTTTCCCGTGGCTGGAGAGTACACCGAAACCCTCCGTCTGTCGCGAGCTCCCGACGACGCGGTGCCGCCAAGCAGCAGGGCCGGACCTGGTGTGGCTCCCCTCGTCGATCACAGACCGGTCGGCACTACTGACGAGACGGTGGAACGGGCTTCGCCCCTTGTGACGAAGGGTGATGCGAACCCGCCCGCCCGCGTGCGTTCGGGGTGGACTCGGCAAACGGAGATTTGAAATCGGAAAGTGTCCTCCTGCCCCGCGCAGGTAGGCGCCCAACAGTTGTGGGGGGTTTGGCGGTGACCACGGCTGCAGGGCCTGCTACCCCGACGAGCTCTCCTGCTGGCCCCGAAACCACCCTCGCGAGACAAGTTGAAACGGAAACGGGCGTACCCCCAAGCCGACGATCCTTTCTTATTTGTTACTTTTTTTTTCACTTGCTCGAGTTGTGGGGATTTGGCGGTGACCACGGCTGCAGGGCCTGCTACCCCGACGAGCTCTCCTGCTGGCCCCGAAACCACCCTCGCGAGACAAGTTGAAACGGAAACGGGCGTACCCCCAAGCCGACAGAGATCCTTTCTTATTTGTTACTTTTTTTTTTCACTTGCTCGAGTTGTGGGGGTTTGGCGGTGACCACGGCTGCAGGGCCTGCTACCCCGACGAGCTCTCCTGCTGGCCCCGAAACCACCCCCGCGAGACAAGGTGAATCGGAAACGGGCGTACCCCCAGCCGATAATGATCCTTTCTTATTTGTTACTTTTTTTTTCACTTGCTCGAGTTGTGGGGGTTTGGCGGTGACCACGGCTGCAGGGCCTGCTACCCCGACGAGCTCTCCTGCTGGCCCCGAAACCACCCTCGCGAGACAAGTTGAAACGGAAACGGGCGTACCCCCAAGCCGACGATCCTTTCTTATTTGTTACTTTTTTTTTTCACTTGCTCGAGTTGTGGGGGTTTGGCGGTGACCACGGCTGCAGGGCCTGCTACCCCGACGAGCTCTCCTGCTGGCCCCGAAACCACCCTCGCGAGACAAGTTGAAACGGAAACGGGCGTACCCCCAAGCCGACAGAGATGCTTTCGCTCCTGTTACTTTTTTTTCACTTGCTCGAGTTGTGGGGGTTTGGCGGTGACCACGGCTGCAGGGCCTGCTACCCCGACGAGCTCTCCTGCTGGCCCCGAAACCACCCTCGCGAGACAAGTTGAAACGGAAACGGGCGTACCCCCAAGCCGACAGAGATCCTTTCGTACTTGAACCAACACAAAGTTTGTCACGTTTTATTTTTACGAGTGATCGACCGTCAAGATTTGTCTCTGAGTTTGCTTAAGGTCTCTCCCTCGCCAGAG
>NW_027310759.1:0-7500 GCF_047496795.1 Chiloscyllium punctatum | reverse complement strand
TGTTACGAGCATCGTGTGCCCCATACCTGCGTGACGAGCACCGCAGGGCGGCAGAGCCATCGCACTTGGCCGGGTGGCAGAGGAGGACCCGACTATTCACAGATAGCGGCCCAACGACTCCCAGAGCCGGTCGTGCGGCGCGCGAGGTCTGCTCTCTTCACAAGAGGCTTTATTAGGGAGTGCTAAGGCAAGGTTCTGTGCCCTCCACCCTCATCGCAACACCCATGGGAGCCTCCGGTCGTCAATAGACCGCCGCACCGGCCTCTGACTGACTCTCAGAATGGACGGAAAGAGCCGGGTAAGCCTTTCAAAAGATTCGACCACGTGCCGAAAACTTTAGACTTCCGTGAGCTCTCCGGCTTGCACCGAGACCCGAAGTCGACGTGCTAAGCACCACGGGACCCCTTTCGCCTGCAGGTCCCGAGCCGCCTTTATTTGCTGTTACGAGCATCGTGTGCCCCATACCTGCGTGACGAGCACCGCAGGGCGGCAGAGCCATCGCACTTGGCCGGGTGGCAGAGGAGGACCCGACTATTCACAGATAGCGGCCCAACGACTCCCAGAGCCGGTCGTGCGGCGCGCGAGGTCTGCTCTCATCACAAGAGGCTTTAGGGAGTGCTCAGGCAAGGGTCAGCCCGCAGCCTTCCTGGCAACACCCAGGGGAACCAGGCCACTCGCGTCTCTCGCCTTCATTTTCGACACGAGCGCCTGCGGAGGGCCACCACCCCCTCCGATTGTCAAGAGACCTCCGCACCGGCCTCTGACTTACTCTCAGAATGGACGGAAAGAGCCGGGTAAGCCTTTGAAAAGATTCGACCACGTGCCGAAAACTTTAGACTTCCGTGAGCTCTCCGGCTTGCACCGAGACCCGAAGTCGACGTGCTTAGCACCACGGGACCCCTTTCGCCTGCAGGTCCCGAGCCGCCTTTTATTTTTGTTACGAGTATCGTGTTCCCCAAACCTGGGTGACGAGCACCGCAGGGCGGCAGAGCCATCGCGCTTGTCCGGGTGGCAGAGGAGGACCAGACTATTCACAAATAGCGGCCCAACGACTCCCAGAGCCGGTCGTGCGGCAGGCGAGGTCTGCTCTCATCACAAGAGGCTTTAGGGAGTGCTCAGGCAACGGTCAGCCCGCAGCCTTCTTGGCAACACCCAAGGGAACCAGGCCACTCGCGTCTCTCGCCTTCATTTTGGACACGAGCGCCTGTGGAGGGACGGCCGGAGTCAACGTGGGGTTTGCCCGCCCTCCAATAGTGTCAAAAGACCGCCGCACAAGTCTCTGACTGACTCTTAGAACAGACAGAAAGAGTTTGTCAAATCTGTCAAAAAATTGACAAAGTGTCAAAAATTCGACTTCCAAGAGCTCTCCGGCATGCACTCATACCTGTCATTAAAGTGCTATGCCCGTGGAACCGTTTTTCGGATGCCTTTCAGAACGGTCCCGCGCCGCCATTTTGTTCTAAAAATCGTGTTCCCATATATCTCCGGGTACCCCGCCAACCTCACTGCGGAAAAACTACAAGTGGCACTGAATGGGTCTGAATTCCAAATTTGACTGCATCGGTCTGGAACTCGGTCCGGTCAAAACCGTTTGGATTTTTCTCGGTCCGGACTTCCGCGACAGACAAAGTTAAAGTTTTCGGGCTGCAGGCACAAAACGACAGCTGGCCATTTGCCGGGCTCAATTCACCCAATTCCTCCGGCACTTCGGAGCACATGTTCGGTGTAAGTTTGCGAATCTTTCCCGATGCTGCAGCATTTTCCTCCGCTGACACTTAGAATATTTTTCACACTTTGCTGAAAATTTTTCTAAGTGTTTTTTTCCAAGTTTTCCTGGTTACTGATTTCTTCTTTTTAAACATTTTTCTAAGTTTTTCTGGTTACTCATTTCTTCTTTTTAAACATTTTTCGCAGTTTGTCTGGTTACTGATTTCTTCTTTTTAAACATTTTTCGCCGTTTTTCTGGTTACTGATTTCTTCTTTTTAAACATTTTTCGCCGTTTTTCTGGTTACTGATTTCTTCTTTTTAAACATTTTTCTAAGTTTTTCTGGTTACTGATTTCTTCTTTTTAAACATTTTTCTAAGTTTTTCTGGTTACTGATTTCTTCTTTTTAAACATTTTTCTAAGTTTTTCTGGTTACTGATTTCTTCTTTTTAAACATTTTTCTAAGTTTTTCTGGTTACTCACTTCTTCTTTTTAAACATTTTTCTAAGTTTTTCTGGTTACTGATTTCTTCTTTTTAAACATTTTTCGCCGTTTTTCTGGTTACTGATTTCTTCTTTTTAAACATTTTTCTAAGTTTTTCTGGTTACTCATTTCTTCTTTTTAAACATTTTTCTAAGTTTTTCTGGTTACTGATTTCTTCTTTTTAAACATTTTTCTAAGTTTTTCTGGTTACTCATTTCTTCTTTTTAAACATTTTTCTAAGTTTTCCTGGTTACTCACTTCTTCTTTTTAAACATTTTTCTAAGTTTTTCTGGTTACTGATTTCTTCTTTTTAAACATTTTTCTAAGTTTTTCTGGTTACTCATTTCTTCTTTTTAAACATTTTTCTAAGTTTTTCTGGTTACTGACTTCTTCTTTTTAAACATTTTTCGCAGTTTGTCTGGTTACTGATTTCTTCTTTTTAAACATTTTTCGCCGTTTTTCTGGTTACTGATTTCTTCTTTTTAAACATTTTTCTAAGTTTTTCTGGTTACTCACTTCTTCTTTTTAAACATTTTTCTAAGTTTTCCTGGTTACTGATTTCTTCTTTTTAAACATTTTTCTAAGTTTTTCTGGTTACTGATTTCTTCTTTTTAAACATTTTTCTAAGTTTTTCTGGTTACTGATTTCTTCTTTTTAAACATTTTTCGCAGTTTGTCTGGTTAATGATTTCTTCTTTTTAAACATTTTTCTAAGTTTGTCTGGTTACTGATTTCTTCTTTTTAAACATTTTTCTAAGTTTTTCTGGTTACTCACTTCTTCTTTTTAAACATTTTTCTAAGTTTTCCTGGTTACTCATTTCTTCTTTTTAAACATTTTTCGCAGTTTTTCTGGTTACTGATTTCTTCTTTTTAAACATTTTTCTAAGTTTTCCTGGTTACTGATTTCTTCTTTTTAAACATTTTTCGCAGTTTTTCTGGTTACTGATTTCTTCTTTTTAAACATTTTTCTAAGTTTTTCTGGTTACTGATTTCTTCTTTTTAAACATTTTTCTAAGTTTTTCTGGTTACTCACTTCTTCTTTTTAAACATTTTTCTAAGTTTTTCTGGTTACTCACTTCTTCTTTTGAAACATTTTTCTAAGTTTTTCTGGTTACTGATTTCTTCTTTTTAAACATTTTTCTAAGTTTTTCTGGTTACTGATTTCTTCTTTTTAAACATTTTTCGCAGTTTGTCTGGTTACTGATTTCTTCTTTTTAAACATTTTTCGCCGTTTTTCTGGTTACTGATTTCTTCTTTTTAAACATTTTTCTAAGTTTTTCTGGTTACTCACTTCTTCTTTTTAAACATTTTTCTAAGTTTTTCTGGTTACTGATTTCTTCTTTTTAAACATTTTTCGCAGTTTTTCTGGTTACTGATTTCTTCTTTTTAAACATTTTTCTAAGTTTTCCTGGTTACTGATTTCTTCTTTTTAAACATTTTTCGCAGTTTTTCTGGTTACTGATTTCTTCTTTTTAAACATTTTTCTAAGTTTTTCTGGTTACTGATTTCTTCTTTTTAAACATTTTTCTAAGTTTTTCTGGTTACTCACTTCTTCTTTTTAAACATTTTTCTAAGTTTTTCTGGTTACTCACTTCTTCTTTTGAAACATTTTTCTAAGTTTTTCTGGTTACTGATTTCTTCTTTTTAAACATTTTTCTAAGTTTTCCTGGTTACTGATTTCTTCTTTTTAAACATTTTTCGCAGTTTTTCTGGTTACTGATTTCTTCTTTTTAAACATTTTTCTAAGTTTTTCTGGTTACTGATTTCTTCTTTTTAAACATTTTTCTAAGTTTTTCTGGTTACTCACTTCTTCTTTTTAAACATTTTTCTAAGTTTTCCTGGTTACTGATTTCTTCTTTTTAAACATTTTTCTAAGTTTTTCTGGTTACTCACTTCTTCTTTTTAAACATTTTTCTAAGTTTTTCTGGTTACTCACTTCTTCTTTTGAAACATTTTTCTAAGTTTTTCTGGTTACTGATTTCTTCTTTTTAAACATTTTTCTAAGTTTTCCTGGTTACTGATTTCTTCTTTTTAAACATTTTTCGCAGTTTTTCTGGTTACTGATTTCTTCTTTTTAAACATTTTTCTAAGTTTTTCTGGTTACTCACTTCTTCTTTTATAACATTTTTCTAAGTTTTCCTGGTTACTGATTTCTTCTTTTTAAACATTTTTCTAAGTTTTCCTGGTTACTGATTTCTTCTTTTTAAACATTTTTCTAAGTTTTCCTGGTTACTGATTTCTTCTTTTTAAACATTTTTCTAAGTTTTTCTGGTTACTCATTTCTTCTTTTTAAACATTTTTCGCAGTTTTTCTGGTTACTGATTTCTTCTTTTTAAACATTTTTCTAAGTTTTCCTGGTTACTCATTTCTTCTTTTTGATCATTTTTCTAAGTTTTCCTGGTTACTGATTTCTTCGTTTTGAACATTTTTCTAAGTTTTCCTGGTTACTCACTTCTTCTTTTCAAACATTTTTCTTCGTTTTTCTGTTTACTCATTTAGCACTTTCAGGCACTTTCCCATCATTTCCTCGTTCCCGATTTCACCCTTTAAAACGCTTTCGGGCATTTCCCTAAGTTTTGCGGTTCACTCGTTTGGGACTCACTGACACCTTCTCTAGCTTCCCTGCTCACTTTTTTCGTACTGTTGAGAAAATTCGAACCCTTTCCTTAACTATGCCGGTTACTGACTTCACCGCTTCAGACCCTTGTCCCCGTAATGAAAGATACCATTTCCCACCGTGGGAAATGCACGAAAATCGGACTGAACACGGGGGAGGCTCCCCCCTCGAAGGCGAGACCGTCGGCAGAACCGCCGGGTCAAACCCGGCTGAGCTACCCGGCTTACAAGTCTCAAAGTCGGTATGAGCAGTCACGTCCACCCCCATTCCCTTTTGGACCACTTCCCACGGTTCCAAATGCATGAAAATCGGCCTGTACACGGGGGAGGCACCCGCCTCGAAGACGAGACCGTCGGCAGAACCGCCGGGTCAAACCCGGCTGAGCTACCCGGCTCGGAAGCGCCAAAGTCGGGTTGAGCAGTCACATTCACTCCCATCCCCTTTTGGGCAACTTCCCACGGTTGGAAATGCATGGAAATCGGACTGAACACGGGGGAGGCTCCCCCCTCGAAGGCGAGACCGTCGGCAGAACCGCCGGATCAAACCCGGCTGAGCTACCCGGCTTACAAGTCTCAAAGTCGGTATGAGCAGACACGTCCACCCCCATTCCCTTTTGGACCACTTCCCACGGTTCGAAATGCACGAAAATCGGCCTGTACACGGGGGAGGCACCCGCCTCGAAGACGAGACCGTCGGCAGAACCGCCGGGTCAAACCCGGCCGGGCTACCCGGGTTAGAAGCCCTAGAGTCGGGTTGAGCAGTCACAATCACTCCCATCCCCTTTTGAACCTGTTCCCACCGTTGGAAATGCACGAAAATCGGCCTGTACACGGGGGAGGCTCCCCCCTCGAAGGCGAGACCGTCGGCAGAACCGCCGGGTCAAACCCGGCTGAGCTACCCGGCTTACAAGTCTCGAAGTCGGGTTGAGCAGTCACATTCACTCCCATCGACTTTTGGGCAACTTCCCACCGTTGCAAATGCATGAAAATCGGCCTGTACACGGGGGAGGCACCCGCCTCGAAGTCGAGACCGTCGGCAGAACCGCCGGGTCCAACCCGGCTGAGCTACCCGGCTTACAAGTCTCAAAGCCGGGTTGGGCAGTCACGTTCACCCCCATTCCCTTTTGGATCACTTCCCACGGTTCGAAATGCACGAAAACCGGCCTGTACACGGGGGAGGGTCCGCCCTCGAAGGCGAGACCGTCGGCAGAACCGCCGGGTCAAACCTGGCTGAGCTACCCGGCTTACAAGTCTCAAAGTCGGGTTGAGCAGTCACGTTCACTCCCATCGACTTTTAGACCACTTCCCACGGTTCGAAATGCACGAAAATCGGCCTGTACACGGGGGAGGCACCCGCCTCGAAGACGAGACCGTCGGCAGAACCGCCGGGTCAAACCCGGCCGAGCTACCCGGGTTAGAAGCCTCAGAGTCGGGTTGAGCAGTCACATTCACTCCCATCGACTTTTGGGCAACTTCCCACCGTTGCAAATGCACGAAAATCGGCCTGTACACGGGGGAGGCACCCGCCTCGAAGACGAGACCGTCGGCAGAACCGCCGGAACAAACCCGGCTGAGCTACCCGGCTTACAAGTCTCAAAGTCGGTATGAGCAGACACGTCCACCCCCATTCCCTTTTGGACCACTTCCCACGGTTCGAAATGCATGAAAATCGGCCTGTATACGGGGGAGGCACCCGCCTCGAAGACGAGACCGTCGGCAGACCCGCCGGGTCAAACCCGGCCGGGCTACCCGGGTTAGAAGCCTCAGAGTCGGGTTGAGCAGTCGCATTCACCCCCATCCCCTTTTGAACCTCTTCCCACCGTTGGAAATGCACGGAAATCGGCCTGTACACGGGGGAGGCCCCCCTCTCGAAGGCGAGACCGACGGCAGAACCGCCGGGTCAAACCCGGCCGAGCTACCCGGGTTAGAAGCCTCAGAGTCGGGTTGAGCAGTCACATTCACTCCCATCCCCTTTTGAACCTGTTCCCACCGTTGGAAATGCACGAAAATCGGCCTGTACACGGGGGAGGCCCCCCTCTCGAAGACGAGACCGTCGGCAGACCCGCCGGAACAAACCCGGCTGAGCTACCCGGCTTACAAGTCTCAGAGTCGGGTTGAGCAGTCACATTCACCCCCATCCCCTTATGAACCTCTTCCCACCGTTGGAAATGCACGAAAATCGGCCTGTACACGGGGGAGGCCCCCCTCTCGAAGACGAGACCGTCGGCAGACCCGCCGGATCAAACCCGGCCGAGCTACACGGCTTACAAGTCTCGATGTCGGTATGAGCAGTCACGTCCACCCCCATTCCCTTTTGGACCACTTCCCACGGTACGAAATGCATGAAAATCGGCCTGTACACGGGGGAGGCACCCGCCTCGAAGACGAGACCGTCGGCAGAACCGCCGGGTCAAACCCGGCTGAGCTACCCGGCTCGGAAGCGCCAAAGTCGGGTTGAGCAGTCACATTCACTCCCATCCCCTTTTGGGCCACTTCCCACCGTTGCAAATGCATGAAAATCGGCCTGTACACGGGGGAGGGAGCCGCCTCGAAGACGAGACCGTCGGCAGAACCGCCGGGTCAAACCCGGCTGAGCTACCCGGGTTAGATGCCTCAAAGTCGGGTTGAGCAGTCACATTCACCCCCATCCCCTTTCGGCCCCCTTCCCACGGTTGGAAATGCATGAAAATCGGCCT